>NC_091935.1:38624302-38634302 GCF_041260155.1 Ptychodera flava
CCATCCTCTGATGATGAGTTCGGTACCCTAACCACTGTCCCACAGAGTCTCCTTTTTTCCACTTGAAATGAAGACAGTATCCTCAAAAGCGCAATATTGCTAATTTCACACAAAATGAGCAAATCTGAATAAGATTTCATGCAGAACCTGTAGGCCTAAACCACTTTCACAGCAATCAATTTATGAACTGTTTACGAGAAGACGCCATTTTACCGACGAAAACATCCAAAGTCATATTTCAAAGGAATATAGATTATAGATTATCCAAAATCGAAAGAGATATTCAACAAAATGGTAAAAATATTCCGCCACATGGGGATAAGACTACCCGCGACAACCACAAACACAACGTCAACCCTAGAAATGTGACTTCTTAGAAGCAAAACAACAAGCTGACTAAACTAACCAAAAATACAAAATTCTCGAACATTAAATATTGCGATCATCAGTTAAAATTCCAACAAATCTATTTTGACACCTCTAGCGTTAACAACTTCATTAAATATCAAAGAAACATTGCGATAGTTAGTTTTTATTGCATTTTCATGGATGTGTGTACGTTAAGATATTTTGTATACTTGGAACCGAGCACATTATTCACTATATTCTACCCACAATGCATTTAAACAACAGAAACAGGTGTTGTGTATGGAAGTTCATGCATTTGGTTGAAACGTACATAGATGCATAGACACTATACACATACACAACACATACATACATACATACATACATACATACATACATACATACATACATACATACATACTACTACCTACCTACCTACCTACCTACCTACCTACCTACCACCTACCCACCTACCTACCTTCCTACATGCATACATAAATACTTACCTACCTAACTACCTACCTGCCTGCTTGCCTACCTTCACACGTACTTGCAATTATACGGTGTAATGCTACTTTGCATTGGTTTCATAAGAAAATCCCTAGCTACACTTTGGCACTGTATTATTTATTCGCTAACAGACGAGAGCAATGATCTTACAAGTCTAAACCCTTTTAGGATAAGACAGCATTGTGGGACACTGAGGATCCTGTCGTAACTATCGGATAAATTACACCTGGGGTTCAAAACCGATTACTGTCGGATGTAAAGATGGGCTCGGATGATGCCTTCTGTAAGTTTCGCTTTTCAAGTTTTCAACCTTCTCATGGGGAGGCGACGCGGACCAATTCAAGAAAAACGCACAGGATAAAAGAATAAGTGAGAGAACAAGCCAATGCGAATAATTTGATCTTCGTCAGACCACATTGTACTTTGAGCTCGATGATTTGGAAAACAAAAGCCGAGCAGTCAGACTGACATATACGCCGGATTCAGAACTTTGGAGAAAAGATCGTTCATCATTTCAGAAACTGGTTGAACTTTATCTGGTCCGTTGTAACTGTTAGTTATGAAGACAAGTTTTCCGGGAATGGAACATCATCTTTATGAAAACAGTTGAATGCAGGCTCTAATCTTCGACCTATATACCGAAAACACTGGGAAATGTCATTTATTCTGTTTCTTACAACAAATCTTCTGAATGCATATCAATTTGGTAGAGAACGTCATCATTTGCTCGGATCCGATGTGACACTTTGTTGACGCTGGAAGGCGAAACCATAACATAGATGAGATTTACGATAATGTTATGCTTGGGAAATTATGAAGTATTGTGAGAAAAAGATCTCTGTACAGACTACGCCGTCCCCAGAGAACATGTGTGATGCTACTCGATGACACGACTTTATAATTCAGCATTCGTGATTGCAAACCTTAGCACACCGTATTTTAGGCACGTCATGCCCTTTTAAGATGGCCAGTTATCTTGTCTTAACTTCCGGGTATTTCTTGGAAAACTTTCTGGCAAACGAAACTCCAGGGCTTCCTTTTGAAAACTACGGAGCTAACGATCGCACACATGTCGGCTGTCGCTGTCATATTAGATGTCAAACACGATATCTGGCATATAAAATGCTACATCCAAAATGGTCTAAAGTTGAGCGGCTGGGTAATGTGTGCTCTGTTGGCGTGCCCAAGCATCACGTAAGGGGGACAATTGATAGCGATTGTCTGAACTGCTGTCACCTGTCAACGGGTTGTGATATGACAGGTAAAGTTGTTATCGAAATAAGTTTGATCAAACTAAATCACACGATTTGAAGCATTTTACGCATAGACCAGATTTTCCAAGTATACATCCCTGTTATTGTCAATTCTTTCATCTCGCGGCAGGTTTTCCATATAAATTGCCAAACCAACATTATTGGCTAGCAAGGAACAACGTTGTCATATTAAGTACACCTAAACATGTTTACAATGTATGTTATAAAGCGTAGAGAGAGAGAGAGAGAGGAGAGAGAGAGAGAGAGAGAGAGAGAGAGAGAGAGAGAGAGAGAGAGAGAGAGAGAGAGAGAGAGAGAGAGAGAGAGAGAGAGAGAGTTAGGCTGTATGCGATATTGTCGTTCAGATTCTCGAATCTCCGCGACATTTTTCAATTGTGATTAACGACATTCTTCAGATGTGCAAGAGACAATTTTACACTACATTTATCATCCTAAAACGGTTAGGCTGAAACTCACGTAAGAAACCTCGTTCTCATCGACTCATTACCGCCATATCAAAATGTTCAACCGATATCAAAATCTACTCTCCTACCGAGTCTCGCTGAGTCATGCATTTCGCCGGGCCACAGGGGGATATAGCTTGATATTTTATGGCTTTGCAAACTTCGCCGGACTTAAATCATTAAATTTGATGAGCATTTTCGTTGTAATTAGGAAGTCTTTCAACTTAAGGAACTTGAAGTTAGTGAGTTGTCATCATTTGTTGGTTTGACTCTGTGGCGGTGTGAACGGTTGAAGTCGGAACCTTAACAAAACATACAGACATTAAAACCTTTCAGTTACATGTAAAAGACACTGCACTGCAGACGAAACCTATCTCACAGCTTTATACTGCCAAGCGTCTACACCAACAACATCTAGTCATCACGTACCCAGTCACCTCTAATTGGCACTGTACACGATCGGCACAAATCAGCTGTAACGGTCAGCCCTGCGCATGACCCGTGACCCTGCCACACGCTCGTTGACCTCCTACTCATGAGAGGAACATGATGTAGCGATATTTACATTTACTTTTCACATAATGACATGGCCTACAAATTGGCCGCAATGATTTATGGGCGATCTCCCTGTGCGGGCGGAGTCAGTCGACTCAACAAAATTCTCCATCCCGCTGTTTAATACATATTGGTAACAAAATCGATAATTTAGGCAAAGTCGCCTTCAACCCTTACAAGTCTATATTTATTTGAACATGGATTTTTGACGATTGCGCGATGGAGTTACAATTAGAGCCAGGCGAGTTTTCTAGATTCTCCGACAACATGGAGAATGGCGTCTTCTTTCTCCGCCAAGTTGTCAACAGTTTACACACTCCGTAAATCACGTAATTCGCTGAAAAGTATCTATTGCAAAGCCAAACATCACAACGACAGGAGTTTTCGAAATCATCAGACAGAGAATTTGTCTACATGTCAACATCTAACGAAGAAGTGGATTTTCTTCGATTTTCCGAGACACCAGAGAGACTTTGTTCTAGGGCACGCCAGGTGAAATTAATTATTTTCGGCCCTGATTTAAGGTGACGTGATGTGTATCCCTAAAGTGAATAACATCTTTACCTAGTCTTTGATGTCAAGGGCTGTGCGAGCAATGCATGCCCTAACCCCAGGGAGTTTGGGTAGAGTTACCTTGGGTCTTGCACCGGTGAGCTACAACAGCGCCAAACACAGAAGCAAATGGCCAAATAGTTCCTACATTCGGCTCGATACAAACGCTTGCTATAAATTTTGTCAGGAGTCATTTTAATAAAATAGAACCGCAGTTTTTTCTACATATTCACTTCCATCTTTACTGATGAATGTACACTTGGTCGGCTCAAACGTAAGCCATAACTTGACGCATTCGTTGTTGTGGGCTCTCCAAACAATTTGTGACCTTTGACATGAACGGAAATGATCCTGAGCAATCCAGATGTTCTTCAGCAACAGTCCTTGACGCGCATGTCATGCCGAAAGGACACCTCTCGCCATCGAGGGTCAAACGTGAATGCCGATCAACTGAGCTCCAGGACAAATGAAAATATTTACGATAGTCCATATTCGAGTTGACCATATGAGCTCACAGTATGTATTGAAACGTTTTGAAAACCATGTATATATATATATATATATATATATATATATATATATATATATATATATATATATTGTCATGTAGGTCATTTACCCCACACTCATCATGACCTGAGTTCAATTAGTCTAGAACATTCTCAAGGTCACTGCCCTTAATGACCTCACAACCTTGAATTCAATTAGTCATGTTTGGAATGTTCTGGAAAGTTGATTAGTTGTGTAAGAGAGATAATTTTAGAACAGTAATTAGAATGTCAATAAAAGTTCTAGATTGTTCTTATATGCCTTTATAAAAGGGACGTGCACAGCTTCCAGTCAGACTTTTGGGATCGTGTCTCTTGTGTGTTACTAAACTCCAGCAGTAGTCATTCTCAAGACCTTTCAAGACCTTCACTGCCAACGCTGGATTTATACTGTGGACTTTGTGCAGTTTCAAGCCTGCAAGCCAAAGGACTGTTCATTCATCCAACTGACTGTTACAACTCTGAGACTGGAGCTTTGCCGTCCCAGCTGAGATAAGTAGTCTGTACACTTTTAAAGCTTGTACTCTATCCCTGACTTAGCAATTAGTTTTATTTTCGTAATAAATTTTGTTTAAACGTTAACTGCTGAGTTCACCCTTTTGTTCGTTTTCTCTGCACGTAACAAAATTGGGGGCTTGTCCGGGATACGAATATTTTGAGCCGTTTGACAACATTTTGCCTGCCTTTTCAAAACTACTGTATACTGTGAACTCAGCAAAATTCAATCATGGCGGAATTCAAGCCAGACGAATTTATGGATGACCTTGATCAGGACGCATTTGATTCCCTCAAAAAAGACAACCTCATTGCACTGGCCAATTTCCTTAAAGTAGATGTCAAAAGATCTATGCGCAAGCGGGAAATACAGTACCACATTGCAAAACATTTAGTTAATTTAGGCCAATTTGAGGAATCCACCTTGAAAGATTATGAGCCCGAGTCTACCTTTGAACTAAGAAAATTAGAATTAGAAATGCAGACAAATTTGGAGATCAAGAAACTAGAATTACAAATGGAAAAAGAGAGACAGGCATTAGAAAAAGAAAAAATACAAATGCAATTACAAATGGAAGAAAGACAGAGAGAGAAAGATAGGCAGGAAAGATTAGAAATGGAAGAAAGACAGAAAGAGAGGGAATTGGAAATGAAAGAAAAAGAATTACAAATGGAAGAAAGACAAAGGGAGAAAGAAAGAGAGGAAAAGGAAAAGGAAAGAAAATTAGCAGAACACCGACTGCAGTTAGAAATGAGACGTTTAGAGCTTAGAAAGTCAGGAAAATTCTTCCCTTCAGACAGTTTTGACATCACTAAGCATTTCAGGTTAGTTCCCCCTTTCCAAGAAAAGGATGTTGATAAATATTTCCTTCATTTTGAGAAAATTGCTCAGAGTCTGGATTGGCCTAAGGAGTCCTGGTCTATGCTTTTGCAGAGTGCTTTGGTGGGTAAAGCCAGAGAAATTTACATTCAGTTGTCAGTAGAGCAGGCTTCAGATTATGATTCTGTGAAGGAATTATTCTCAAGGGCTATGAGTTGGTGCCTGAAGCTTACCGTCAGAAATTTAGGGATTGTGAGAAGGTGAAGGATCAAACTTATGTTGAATTTGCTCGAACAAAAGAACAACTGTTTGACCGTTGGTGCTCTTCTGAAAAGGTCAGTCAGAATTATGACAAATTACGACAGCTCGTTTTGATTGAGGAATTTAAAAGGTGCATCCGGAGTGACATCAAAACATTTATCAATGAACAAAAGGCAGATACATTAGAGGTTGCTGCACGTTTGGCCGATGATTATTCATTGACCCACAAATCTTCATTTCTCAGCAAACCATCCCAGTCCTTTTCATACAGAAACAATGCAGGTAAATTTAACTCCTCCTTTTCATCCAAGAATTTTTCAAAGGAGAGTAGGAAATCAAATGACAACAGTTCACAAAATTCAAGTAACACTCCACATCATCAGATCCCAAGTCTCAATCTCCTTCTGACAAACAGTTTGGTACACTTTCTTGTAATTATTGTAAGAAAGACGGCCATTTAATGTCAGATTGTTTCAAATTGAAAAGAAAACGTGAAGGTCAAAGTGGTCAAAGTGGATCTAAGCCAACCGGCTTTATTTCTTCATCAACTCAATTAGAGTCTAATAATGTGTGCAACACATTTTCTGAGGTTAAACCCCTCTTATCCCCAATTAATGAGGTCAAGGTCAATTCTTCTCAAGATAGCATTATGGGTATTTTCGAACCATTTATTCATAATGGTTTTATATCACTTTCTAGTGATTTCTCTTCCGCTACCCCTGTCAAAATTTTAAGAGATACCGGGGCTTCCCAGTCTCTTTTGTTGGCAGATACCCTGCCGTTTTCTGAAAAGTCATTTTCAGGTTCTAAAGTTCTTATTAAGGGGGTAGATTGTAATGACTACATTCCTGTTCCTCTCCATAATGTCTATTTGTCTTCGGACTTTGTTTCTGGACCTGTGACTTTAGGTATTAGGCCTTTTTTGCCTTTTGAAGGGATTCACCTTCTTCTTGGAAACGACCTTGCTGGGGACAAGGTCATTACTAATCCACTTGTGACTGATAATCCTACTTTAGATCAGGATCCAGAGCCAATTGAACAAGAGATACCCGATTTATTTCCTTCATGTGCCATTACTCGAGCCATGTCAAAGAAAACTTCCGAGAATCAAAATACTCTCAAAAATAATGTCACAGATGTTGACTTAAATGACACCTTTCTCAGTCAGGTGTTTGACACGGATCATTCCGTTATCCCTCGTGGATTTGAAACTTCCAGTAAAACTTCTGCTGACCAAAGTCAGACATTTTCTAGATCAAATCTCATTGCAGAACAACACAAAGACCCAGATATTTTGTCTTTGTTTGACAGGGTAGATGATGAAGGTAAAACTTCAGATAGCTCTGTTTCCTATTATACAAAATCTGGTATTCTCATGCGTAAATGGAGACCTCCAGACGTTTTGGTTGATGACGATTGGGCTATAAAACATCAAATTGTTGTTCCAAAGCCCTATCGTGCTGAAATATTGCGCCTGGCCCATGAAACCCCCTGGGCTGGTCACTTAGGAGTCAGGAAAACTTATCACAAAATTCTCAGTCACTTTTATTGGCCTAATCTCAGGCAGGATGTAGCACATTTCTGTAAAACTTGTCACACATGTCAAATGGTAGGAAAGCCAAATCAGACCATTCCAAAGGCCCCTTTACAACCAATTCCTGCATTTCAAGAACCATTTAGTAGGATCTAATAGACTGTGTTGGGCCCTACCAAAAACAAGATCAGGAAATGAGTACATGTTGACAATTATGTGTACATCAACTCGGTTCCCAGAAGCCATACCACTGAGAAATATAAAGACAAAGACTATAGTGAGAGCTTTAGTCAAATTTTTCACTTTGTTCGGCCTCCCTAAATGTGTCCAATCCGATCAAGGCTCAAACTTTATGTCTGGAATTTTTCAACAAGTAATGGATCAGCTAGGCATTAAACAGTATAGGTCCTCCGCCTATCATCCAGAAAGTCAGGGTGCTCTTGAGCGATTTCATCAAACTTTGAAAAACATGATTAGGACCTACTGTTTTGACACAGAGAAGCAGTGGGATGAAGGAATTCATTTTCTGCTCTTTGCTGTTAGAGAGTCAATTCAAGAGTCTCTTGGTTTTAGCCCATTTGAACTTGTATTTGGACATACAGTCCGTGGCCCACTTAAGCTCCTTAAAGAGAAATTCCTATCAGACGATGATGATTGTCTGAATATTTTGCAATATGTGTCAGATTTTCGTACAAAGCTCTCTAAAGCATGTGAATTAGCCAGAGAAAATCTTGAGTCATCTCAGCAGTCAATGAAAACCAAATACGATAAAAACACCTCAAAACGGAAGTTTGAACCAGGTCAAAAAGTTCTTGTTCTACTTCCGGTTCCTGGCAAACCACTCCATGCTCGTTACTTTGGGCCATATCTAATTGATAAGAAATTGAGTGATTTAAATTACATCATAACAACACCTGACAGGCGAAAACAAAACAGCTATGTCACATAAATATGCTTAAGCCATATTTTGATAGGGATAATCCTACTATAACTCAGCCTGTCAGTACAGTCAGTTCTGGCCATTATGAAGATAGTGATACTGAAACTGACTTGAGTGAAAATACTCTAAACTCAAAGCTGGGCTCGGTCAAGCTTCAGAACTCAGAAATCCTGGAGAAGCTGGAGTCTACAAAGTTGGCACACCTCCAGCCAGAACAACAACAACAGGTGAAAGAACTGCTCCACGAATATAAACACCTGTTTCAAGATGTTCCAACGAGGACGAACGTCATCTATCACGATGTTGATGTTGGGGACAGTAAGCCTGTAAAACAACATCCATACAGACTGAATCCAACAAAAGCGAAATATCTCCAGGAAGAAGTCAAATACCTGCTGGACAATGACTTTATTGAACCCAGTAAAAGTAACTGGAGTTCGCCGTGCATACTTGTTCCCAAATCAGATCACAGTTATCGTATGTGCACGGACTTTAGGAAGGTCAACACTTTAACAAAGACAGACACTTTCCCAATCCCGAGGATTGATGACTGCATCGACCGAGTGGAAAAGCCAAGTATGTGACGAAATTTGACCTACTGAAGGGATTTTGGCAAGTCCCTCTGACAGATCGTGCTCGTGAAATATCCGCCTTTGTTACACCAGACGGATTGTTCCAGTACAAGGTGATGCCATTCGGAATGAAGAACTCTCCGGCAACGTTCCAACGGATGATCAACGACGTCATATCCGGGCTAGACGGGTGTGCAGCTTACGTTGACGACGTCATTCTGTATAGTGACACCTGGGAGGAACACATCAAGCTCATGCGGAAGTTCTTTGAGAGACTGAGTAAAGCAATGTTGACTGTCAACCTTGCCAAATCTGAGTTTGTATGGGCAAGGGTAACTTACCTCGGACATACTGTAGGACAGGGTGAGGTAAAACCTGTTGATGCCAAAATCAGTGCCATTTCAAGTTTTCCCATACCAAACTGCAAACGACAACTGATGCGCTTTCTCGGTATGGCTGGTTACTACAGAAAATTCTGTCCAAATTTCTCCACAATTACTGAGCCTTTGACTAACTTACTTAAAAAGAAAGTAAAGTTCGTTTGGTCAGAGCAATGCCAACAGGCATTTGATACACTTAAAGCCATACTGCAAAGTGCTCCAGTGTTGTCTGCACCAGATTTCACTTTGCCATTCAAATTAGCTGTGGACGCTAGTGATACGGCTGCTGGTGCTGTTTTATTGCAAGAGGATAGTCATGGTGTAGATCATCCTGTTTGCTATTTTTCACGCAAATTTAACAAATCCCAGAGAAACTACTCTACAATTGAAAAAGAGTGTTTATCTTTGATATTAGCTTTACAGCATTTTGAAGTTTATGTTACTCTTCAAATCAGCCAATAGTGGTTTATATTGATCACAACCCTCTTGTTTTTCTGCAGAAATTTAAAGGCAAAATCAGAGATTGCTAAGATGGAGTTTAATGTTACAGGAGTTTAATCTTGATATTAACATATCAAAGGCAGAGACAATTTAATTGCAGACTGTCTCTCTCGTATTTAGAGTTTATTGTTATTTCACTTTCAAGAAATTTTACTTTAGAGTAAAAAAAAAAAAAAAAAAAATTGAGTACTTAAATCCTTTTCAAGATTACATTTGTAAAAGAAAGATTTTTCTTTGAAAAATTTTCTTTTTTTGAAGAGGGGGTGT
>NC_091935.1:38636802-38674302 GCF_041260155.1 Ptychodera flava
TTAAACAAATAACGCCAGGAAGGATGAATAAGACAAATAAATCCGACCACTCCTTTGAGTCCATTAGTTAGCTCGTAAAAATGTTGACTTAACTCGCGACTTTCGACTTGGCGCTGGACAGACCGGCAGAGGACGAAACACGGCCACATCTGATCGGCCGATGTATTAACAGCTCAACGACTTTATTTTTAGGGGGTTTTCTTGCCTCTGTTGTGCCAGCCGTACTGGAAGAGCAACATGGCACGGCGAGCGGTCCAAATATGGTCAACAGTAGAGCGAACCTCCTCTAGACACTTGAGGTAAAGAGTTGATTAGCAGAGATACTGTAAACGTTGCCGAGATATTTCATCGGTGGAAGAACATTGATTTTTCTTTTCAACTCTTATACCTACACACAAACATTTGTAAAGAACGTACAGTGTATAGTGGACAAACGGAGTGCTCAAATCAATGCATGGCATTTCTCACATATGTATTATGCCTGGAGATTATGCCAGGCTCAAATGCAACACTCACTTCGACAAACCAATTCTCGCCGAAACGCCATGCAAGAGGTCGATTCAAATGGGCGCGAAAAAAAGCAGGTCGTGGCCTTCTTGCGCCGTGTCGATTGTCCGAATTTAGAATATTTCTCACAAATTTTTAACTGAGCATATTCCACACTGTCATCGGCGTTTTCTGTTATCTCCAAATCACACGCCACACGAGATATCACCCAGCTAATTGGCGAGAATGCGAAGCGCTGTGAAATGCGAATGTATTCGTGCTTCACGTATCAGCACTTTGACATACGCGGCACTGATACTCTTCGACCACGCACATAACATAAATTACTCTCACTTTCCTATCTGGCGCCAAATAAAATTATTTATAAACCATTTCCTTCGTCTCAGTAGATTTTGCTGCCCCAATGACGTCCGAGGATTCGTGGGTTATTGGACACTTCAACGAAACTGCATGTATTTTAGAGAGGAAAAAGTACAGACATTAAGATGAAAATCGTTCCCCAAGTTCAACCGTTGAAACTTAATATCCCAATAGAACAGATTGTTCCGTCTTTTGATCGGAGGTGAACTTGACTGAGTACAATACTGGTCTTGAAAAAACTATGAGAGGGCAACTCCCCCGTGGGTCGTGACCGCTCAAAAAGCTCCTATAGGGAGTTAATGTTCGTTGTGACCTTGGGCAATGCTACCGAGACCACCCGGGTGTCTTGTTAACATGCCAATACTAGACTCTCTTTCTGACAACAGCGAGTGAAGGAGCGACAAGATAGCATTCTAACGCGCCGCCGCCAAGGCTTTTGTGCAGTGAGAACGTATGAAAAATCGAATAAAAAACAGACAAGAAAGGGGTTGATCACCTGCTCTGGTCGTGGGAACAGACTCCAAGCCTGCGAGGCAAGCCATATTCGCTGCAACTTTTCCAGTACCAAAGCTACATTGCCGCTGTTTTCCAACATTATCCCTAGTGTGTGGCTATGTGTACACTGCGTATCGGCGTTCAGGTCCCCCGTGCTATACCGTTTTGAGCAGGCGTCAGAAACGTCGACCAAGAAATGGATGTACAAGGCATCTCACGACGCACCAAGATTAAATGCGATAACTACGGCTTAAGTGAAGGGCTTTAAGACTAACAATAAACCAATCAGATGTCAGTTTTCATTATTTTGTGCGTTTTGATTGGCCAATCCTGTCAACTTCTTCCTGTGACATATCAAGTCACTGATGACGTTCGCCAGTCTTGTTTTCACATAAACACGGCACGTTATTGTTGTTTGGTTTATATTTCCGAAGGTGTTGACAAGTACGAAAGGAGAATTCGCTCACAGGCTTGCTATATCCGCTTGCCGAATCTATTTTTCGACACAAAAAAGCGAATCACCGCTGACAAGCAGTCGTCCGTTCGCCTTATTAAAATAAATCGATAGCGTAATTTTTTAAGGTAGGAAGGGGGCTCTAGCCTTGCACTCCTGTGAAAATCTCACGACTGCATGTTACCTGAAGTGTACCCTAACGGAAAACATAGACCGAGTGATGAAAACAAGACTGGTGGTCCGGTCGATTTGCCATCTGCCCACCAACACTGCATAAGCCACATGGGAAGACCTTGGCACAACTGCAACCGCAATGGGGTGTTTTTAATTGTCCTTTTCATTAGCGCAAAACACGAGGCGGTCCCCATTTTCCGCGTTTCAAGGAAAATCACGGTCCAGTTTGTTGAGGTGTATTAACAGAGTCGAGCACTACGTCAATGATAAAGTGTTCACCGTGCAGAAGAAAAGGACACTGACGTCACCTAATTGGCGAGCGACAAGATGAATAGTACACTCAATTCAAATCCTTTAGTCCAGATTTGTTTTATCTTGTTTGTGAATGTCACAATGTCACTAAAATTTCGTCATTTTCAAAGCTTTGTTTACTGCCAAATTGAACCAAAATTCCGAAAACAAATTGTCTGATCAATGGTGCTTTCAAATGAGCCAGAATGAAGGAACTGGTGCACGATATCAATAGTGATCATCTAAATTGTGTAATGCGGATGTAACATTATATATTACGCAAGACAAGTTCAACTTAAGTCAATTCGGTACTTAGTTTTTAAAGATATCGTCGCAAAATTCGGAAAATGTAACTTTTTTACTTTTGGTTTGTAAGATCCTAAGAATTATCATGCCTCGCCTAACTTTATTTGCGAGATCTAAGGTATCTCTATATTTTTGTCTATCCATATGTCTGTCTGTTTACCTGCATATATATTTATATTATTGTCTCCTCCGATGTCTGTTGTTTCGTCTACCTGAAGGACTGATATTATCGATGCAATGAGCATTTAATTTAGATTTCATCAAATTTCCACCATTTTGCAGAGAAACAAGGGAAAGGCGTGAAAAGCGAGAAAAGAGAGAAATGACGCTGTTTTGTTTTGTTTTGTTTTTCCGGGTTCGCGTTGTTTGCAAATCTCAAGGCTTTATGTGACAATACACCAAAGTGGGTCTCTAACGTAGTTGTGCTCTCTCTAATGTTGGCTTTGTCGTCGAACAGTTTTTCTCTTTTTTGTATCTGAACTCACAGCTCTTGATTGACAAGTGCAGAGCAATCGACTTGGGGGATCTCCTGAGTGTACCAGCAGACATGCTTGTTTTATCCTTTGTCCACAAGAGATACTTGTATATTCGTCGAACGGTGTAGTACATCGTGGGGTCAGCTATTCAAACAACAAGCCCACCCTGATCTTTGCTTGTTGTTGCACGCCTTCGTGTCATCGCGAATTTATATCTTGTTTTGAGAAAACCATAGAGATGTTAGCGCGGGTCGTCTGCGGTGTGGTATATTTTATTTTCTTCCGATGTTTTCATAGTTAGTGCGGACGAGAGAAATTGAGCAGACGTCGGAAGCCATACATATTGCGTAATTTGCGTCCCCAGATTCGCCAAATATGGAAACATATTTATTGTGGCAAGACTCTGTATCGAATGTTTTCCTTCACTCTAAGTCAATTATGCTATGTGTAAAGAAACTCCGATAAAAGTCCACGGCGCATTCCACTGTATCGCGAACGCCACCTTTCAAATGGTTATCTTTTCCTTATTGCAAGAAACGCAATATCACAATATCATTGCCGATAAGCAATCTTCCCGCACACAGCGTCGACGTAAGCCGCGCCGCGCCACAGCAAACCGATGATTTATTTCGAGAACCAACGTTGGTACTGATGACGCCATTAAATGGCAACCGTAATTACAGAATAAGAGCGGCTAAGGAGCAAAGGTCATATTTCAGTTACACCTGGTCGCACAGTCCCGTTATAATCAGTCAAAAAAGTGAAGATTTCTCCCCATTGACGCTAAAAATGTCTAGGCTGCTTTCTCCCTATCAGTCTTCGCTCTAATCTGTCCTCGTCTTTGGAGTTTTGGTCAGTCGCTGTTTACCTAACTCGGTGACCTCAGGCTGTTAGGAGATAGACCCATGAGTGTGGCATACCGCAATATTTGACGGTCCATTTGACGCAGTGCCCCCAAAAAAGTCACTTCAGAAATCAGTGGCCGCACGAAACTAAAACACATTGGGGTGGATAGGCACTGAAATGTCAACGGCTTGGAGGGCATACATAGATGTGGAAAATATTAACGGTGGTTCAAATCTATTTAATAATGATTAAAGTTTTTGATGAGATTATCGAGATGGGTAAAACCAGTAGTCATTGCCTATACCCGGTTGCAGCTGCCGCGCGGCCTAACATTTTAGACCCAACCCCCGTGGCTTTAAAATACTTGCCTCTGGGCACGAATGGATGGTAACAGACGTTAGGTCAATATGCTGCTTTATAATTGTTTTCTTGACTAATAACGAACAGAAAGAGCAGGGCTATGATAGTGTGTGCTCTTGATTAACATTCACAAGAGTTAGGTCTTTTGTTGCAATTTGTGCGAACAGATTTGGCTGACTCATGGGTGTTAGACAATAATACAGGAAATACGGACAGATGATCTTGAAGATTTTTGTCAAAACTCGCGATCGTTTCACATATTTTAAGTGAACAAAGGCAAATCAATCGATATGTCCCGGTGATTGAAACAGTGTATGACTTTTCGGGTAAATCAACCAAATTTCGCTGAAAATTCCAGCAAGAATCTTAACCTGAATGGAGGTCAATTCGGGTCAAATTTGACATCTAACCGCAGCAGATAGAGAGACTTTGCCTGTGTCACGGCACGCCACGTCTTCATTATTCAGTTTTTATCCATGCAGATTGCTGTACCCAGTGCTAGCATGCTCAAGTTCTCAATGAGTGCTATTAAAACTTTGAGACTAATTTGCAGAAACGCGAATGTTGGGTATTTCTCCGTGGGGACTTCTCAACGACGCCAGAATCCCACGTTTGCGTGTCGATTAGCTTATCAGTAAGTTTCGTAGAACAGATATCTAGTGTCTCCTACGCTGCAAAGGATACGGTCGTGTGCGAAAAAAATTCCAAGTGCTACCGTATCACTTCAAGGAATGATGAGTTGATCTTCTCGTGTGATTGACTGTGGCAGACAGGGCCCATTGTGATATAAAATAAGAAGATATTTGCCGACAGTCGGCGCGAACTATTCCACCCAATGGTTGCTTTCATTGTTGTTTTCCTGCCTTTGTTTGTTTTGTTGATTAATTAATAGTGATCCATTAAATTACAATGCTAAATATTTATGTTTATTGTGGGCCATTCGTACATTAGCAGACTGTTAGAATGTTCAGGTTCATTTTGTAAAAATAAACGATTCTACACGCCAGTCTGAATATTGGAATCGCATGATTACTGTGGACTTGTTTAAAAATTCCAAAACAACCTATGCATACATGTATCGATTTATCTGCATTGTAATTGTCACCATACTTTATATTAATCACGTCTGATTTGTGTCACTGAAATCAGTTTCATATTCTGTGTGTTTAATTAGGGGTCAATGGCCTGTACTGTGCTAAATAGACCAACTAGAAGTTGTGAACCTTCGAAGAGTCGCAAGAACGAACATTCCACTTTCCAAACTAATACAACATAAAGGCAAGCATTTTGAATAAATTATCTGAGAGCTCAAAGCGCGCCAAGTACATCTACCTGACCATTTCGATGTATTCGTGGGAAGCATGCACCCTTAACAATTAAGAAATCGAGTTAGAAAGACCACTGGTAAGAAGAAAGTTTGTATGAGGAACTATGCCCCCTACACAGACATTGCTAACAGTACTGATTCAAAGTATCAAAGCTTGGTGTAGGCTTAATTTGTTACATACCGCGAATGAGGTTAAACTTTACGAAATCGGTCGTCTTTGCTAAATTCTCAAGCCATACTTTATGTTTGCAAACGCCGGATCAATAGGAGCCTTTCACTACGTATTCATCTGCCGCTTCACCGTAAACCTATAATAATAGGTTATAATATGCCGCTTTGGCGAACATCAGACAAAAAAAATCGAACGAATTAAGATAAATAAAAAATCTCACTAAACGATCCCCCACCATCGCTAAATTCTTCAGCTCTCATTTCGCTTTGCCTCTTTTTCCGGGATTAGAGTCGATTGAAAGCATTTACAGCAACGGAGGCGACCTGTAATTACTGCCTGCTTCGATCAAAATGCTCATTAACGGAGGAAATGGTACACCCTCTGATATTCTCGCGGACAATCGAAGCAAAAGCCAGGTCACATACTCAAGGTGTGGGAAGGTGTCATACAAGATCAGATGAGTCAAGCTTTTCGCCCGAAAACGCTTGCGCAAAGTTTCAACCTCGACGAGAATTAAAATGTCACTAAAAACGAAATTGTTATTAAGCTTATTATTTTTTCCGGATAACACCACGCAGAAAATGATGTCGGTCAGAGATTTTAGGGTTGTTACATGTACAAATAAAAAAGACAGTTATGTGGAAGGGGTTTCCTGGGGGTTCAATTTTATGATCCTATACAAATCATCAGGTCGCCTGACGGAGCACTCACAAATTCACGCAATTTTTGAATCAAGAATACCATTTGCCTTGATCTCTAAAAATCGCTGCTCTCAGAGGTCTTGCAAAAATGACACACGGCACCGTTGCACGGACTAATACAAGGTTACCAGTGCTGGGAATACTGATACAAGGTCGTTGTTCCTCTTGCGAAATAGATGATAAATAGGATGAAAGTTTTGGTTTCGAGTGATCAACACGCCCATGCCTCAGTATCTACCACTGTTTTCTTTAAAAAGTTTGATAAGTTGTTGGTGAGGGATATGGCTGTATAGTGATCCACAGCGACACGACCTAGCGGGACACCCTGGTGAGATGTTGCATTTATCGACGAAGAAAAGAATTTCCCACCGTGGGAAATATCGATTAGAGGTACTGAATAGCACTGACACAAAGCATTCGTTAAGTCCAGACCCACAACATGAGGGCAAGTAAAAACCAGGCGACCACCGCATGTGCTTGGGATGAGTCTTTTTTTTATTTCAAATCAATGGAACGCTTCTTGTGACCATTCAATGGCACAGTAGCTGTACAAAGTTTCGTGCTGTGAGTCCGCTGCGGTTCCGTTTTCTCTCCCCCACCGAGCACCTTGTAACAAAAGATTGGACTGTTCAAAATATATTTTAAAAGACAGGTGTTAAATATCGACCATTCTTCGCAAAAATACCCGTATTTCAAGATAAGCTCGTAAAATATTAGACGCCCAAAAAATTTGATTGGACTTCAACATTTTGCAGAATAGAATCATAATTGTAACATTTCGTCGGTACGCGTCTCATCGAAGTGTGATAAATATTGTTAAACTTTAGGCCTAAGGTAGAACGCACCTCGGGGAAAGACATTCGGACTCTCAAACTTTTACAATTCTTTTCTGATATACTACATGTGGGGTTCATTTTAAAGCTCTTGGTGAAAGAAAACTTTTCACCGGCTTAGTTTTTCGAAATTCGAAAATTTTAATTTTTCTCCATAGAGTTAACACAGGGATGGCGGCCATTTTGAATTTCGAATATCGGTAAATCTTGGGTAATTTGTTTCTCTGGTACCGAAATTTGCATGGTGACCCCCTATTTTTATTCTTGATTTTGAAAGTAAATGATTTAAAGATTCCTTGAGGAAAGTGAGAGCAAAAGTTTAAGTCTTTCACCTTCGAGGTGCATACCACTTTAAGATTCTGATGATTCATAGATACATAGATACATTCATAGATACATAAATATATATAGATACATACATAGATACACAAATACATAGATACATACATAGATACATACATAGATGCATACATAGATACATACATACATAGATACATATACATACATGCAAAAAAGGAAGACAGACAGAGAGATAGACATGGACATACATTTATGTGAACATTTACATACAAACATACACAAAAAGTATGTACATTAAAGATATGAATAAGGTGATATATATATATCTATCTATATATATCATATATATATATATATATATATATATATATATATATATAATATATATATATATATATATATATCATAGTCATTATTGATTAAAAGTAAACCGTATTATGCATAAAAATTCGACAAACGGCAAAACAGTGATTCAAATATATCAATGCGCCATTTGACTTGATTTTCATCTGACATGAAAATAAAGCATGTAATTGTCATTTGCATGTATACCCAAAAATTTGGAGTGAAAACTTCGCAAGAGAGTTACGTAATAAAATCATTATAGCCCAAATAAGGAACTATGTATCCTCGAGGCCGGAGACAATTTGCCTCCTTACATCGGGCAAATGGTCACCTACCCACGGGCACATAGTCCCATGTTTATATATATATATATATATATATATATATATATATATATATATATATAATATATATATATATATACACTGCATATATTACACATACATACATACATACATACATACATACATACATACATACATTCATACATACATTCATACATACATACGTATGCATACGTTTCTATGCATTAGCAAATACATAAGTGTGTTTTAAAAAGACTAACAGAACTTTCCCACACTCCTGAAACGAAATAAAGCTGTCCGTCAGCTGTTCTGTTTTGTTGGCTGATATTTTCACATGTCAACACCGAACACAGGCCTTCACCGAATCCCATTAACAGCAGAGTAAGACTGCCATGACATATACAGTTAAGAATAACATCACAACTTTCCTTTGCCAGGTCGTTTTCCCCAACTTTTTATTTCTCTTTAACATCATCCTCTCCTTCAGAATGTATTTTCCCCGGCGACGTGTTTTTCTTTCTTAAAACCCTTTCCACTTTCATACAAACACCACAATCACCCGTGAATTGCAAGGCAGTCGCCGAGTGCACGTCTACCCGTCTCCACTTACACTTCCCCTATTGGTAATATACACGCTGCCTCGCTCAATTAATTTTTTTGTAGATCTCAAGGCAGACAAAGTGGGTGGTCTGTCTATGATGTGCTTATAATTACGGTAATTTTCTATAAACAATAGAAATGTATCTGGTGCTCCGAGTCCCGAACGGACGAGCCCCGCAAAAACGACGACGAAGTCGGAATCCCCGGATGTTGGCAGTCGTCCTCATTTTCTTTCTTTGTATGCTTGTCGAGTTTTTTCTACCTCTTCTCGGCATATCTCCGTTCAGATACGATACGGTCGTGAAGGATCGGTTTTCAAAATACTCCAATGGCATAGTTGCAGATCGTGTAAACTGTTTAGATCGTGTGTTGAACAACTGCTATGTTTTGGTTTTGGGGTGGACAGATGGTAAGGCTTCCCGTTTGATCTCCGATGTTTTTTTTTCTCTGAATATTGTTTTCACAGAGTGAAGTCATTTCAAGAAAATGCACTTGCCTCCGAAAAGTATTCCTACATCATCTCATAATGACATATTATATTAATTTTTTACGGTATTGATCGTTCGCGTAAGTCTGGTACAACAAGGAAAGAGAGGGGGGAGGGGGTAATCCGGATGTTGCTGCTACAGATACCCCGGATGCGGTGAAGGAAATTCAGGATGCTTAGTATTGACGGGAAATTCATAGATACCCGGTGTTGCTCCAACAGCAGTAGTGTTCATCAAACGACACGTAATTTCTTCTCCTCAAATACATTTATGAAAAAGAAATATTTTCTTTAAAATTTCATTACTTGCTGGCAAACATCAATTGTTCAAGCTTCGAAGGCAAACATTCATAAAATAAAATAAAATAAAATAAAATAAAATAAAATAAAATAAAATAAAATAAAATAAAATAAAATAAAATAAAATAAAATAAATTTGTTTCTTTGGTTAACCCCCTCGTCAACTCGAGATCTGCTCGCCATCTTGTTTTATGGTTGTCGTGATCAACAAAACCCTCACTTTAGTGTTACATACATTTCAATGGTTCACATTGTCGTTTCAGTAAGTTGAATAGGCGCGATGTATTTGGAGTTGCCACCGTTTATAACTATAAAATGTGAAAAAGGAAAGAGAAAATCCTACAACCAAACGGGCTGGGGGTTCAACTCTGAAGCTGTCGTAATCTCATACGAAAGTTATTAGGGAAAGCCGAAATAAATTATACACGAAAATAACTTGCAAAACTTTTGCCAAATGTCAAGGTCTACAAAAAATCCTAGGGTAGCTCGCTCCTGCAAATGGAAATACTGAATGTTTACTAAAGCTTTCCGTAAGAAAACTTTGAACCATTCCTTTGGAAACAAGATTAAAAACCAGGGGTCATTGAGCAAAATCTAGTATCTGACAGACGAAATTACCCAATGTTTACGACACTTGACATTGAAAATGGCCGACAACCCTGTCTTAACTCTACGAAGGGAAATTAAATTTCAATTTTCACAAAAATAACGTTGGTGAAAACTTTACTAATTCCATGAGCTTCATATTGAGCCCCGAAAAGTTGCAGACTAGAAATATATTGTACAAGTTTGGGAGTCCAAATATGTGTCCTCGGGACTCATTCTACTTTAATCTACGTCGAACAAATTTAACTGCAAGAACTGCAGTGCGTACGCATATATGTCTTCTGTTGCTTCTTTTTCCGTTTCTTTATTAAAACAAGTTCATCAAAGCTGACTGGTTGAGACAGTCCCTCCCCGCACTGCCTCCCTTTCGCAAGGTGCCACGGTAAGCCGTATCTTGGAAGCTGGACATGCCAGTATGTGAAAACACCGACTCTATCAATAAACAGGAAAAAAATTGGAAAAAACAGAGACTGTGGGAAACTCAAGAGAGCCAGCACTCAAGAGCCAAATTCTTCCTGTTTTCTCTAAGTGCTGGATCACTGACCACCATACAGTCCAGAGACGCTTGTCCCGATAAAATCAAAAGTAAGCAAAGTGGACGATTAGGAGGGATGGGCGAGTCTGTTAAGGGTGAAATAATCATACCAATCTTGATGGAGGAAGTTGGCAGTTTGCCTGTGTCTCCGAGATGAAACTCTCCGTAGAGGAAAATGCTCCATGATCAAAGGGAGAAAATGCATATTGAGTTGATAAATGGATAGGTAGATGAAGGAGAATATTGGGGTTGTCAATGCAAAGATGGGTGTAATATACAGGGTTTAAAACGCGACAAATCGCAGAGTGTGAGTTTCTCTATATTTATTTTTAGTTTGAAGAAAAAAGCGTAGCAGATTCTATGCTGGCGTGTGAATGATAGTAATACGCACCTTATAAATGAAGGTTTTCAAATTCTGCCAATTCTCTCGCCTAGAAAAC
This sequence comes from Ptychodera flava, assembly GCF_041260155.1. NCBI lineage: Eukaryota > Metazoa > Hemichordata > Enteropneusta > Ptychoderidae > Ptychodera > Ptychodera flava. Next base: position 38,648,023 of record NC_091935.1, read on the forward strand.
TTAAAATTATTCATTTTCATAACAATAAAGAATAACATTTGGGCGTCCCAATGGGAATTTTGGATCAGAGAAACAAGTTTCCTTCGAATTTGCCGATCTTTGAAAATCAAATTCGCCCTCATAGTCTGTGTTGAAAACAATGCCTTTTCGAATTTCACAAAGCGATACGTAGTTTATGTTTTGAAAAGTAGACTAGCGAAGACGTATATTATTTTGAGATGTAGAGTTCAAATAAATATATGACCTAGTCGTATTGAAAGGTACGTCATCAGTGGTTTTTATGGGTCCATTAAATGTATATCCTGGGACTATGCTTGCATTGTACATTTATTAAGAATTACTCTGTACGGCTTTATAATGTACGGTGAAATGACGAATTTGGCTGAGCATAGTAATTTTGGTGTATGGATCGTTAGTCCTTGGTGTTAGACAGTATGATTCCATTATCTACCAGCTGTATGGTAACTGTTCATTCGATTGAATCATAGCATTGCAAAAATAAAGGCTCTATAAAACACAACCACATTGAGAGAGAGAGAGAGAGAGAGAGAGAGGAGAGAGAGAGAGAGAGAGAGAGAGAGAGAGAGAGAGAGAGAGAAGAGAGAGAGAGAGAGAGAGAGAGAGAGAGAGAGAGAGAGAGATGTCAAAGTTTTTCGATAAATCGTTACCGATATTGTGGTTCTGATTTACTTTGCAGATTGTGTGTGGAATTTTATCGGGTTTTTTAAAGATAGGAACAGGGTGGTCGATACATGCCTTTGGGATATACTGCAAAAATATGTCTGAATGTTACCCTTACATGAAAAGGAAGAACAAGCTCCGACTGCCTGCATGCTCAGCAATGACATGCTCAGTCTAGAACTTCTCCGTAGTTTTGACATCTTACCTCATTTTGGGTAAGACATCAAACCTTCTTACAATATGAAGAGGTTCTATAGACACTGGTATGCTTTAACGGCGCAAAAGAGTCCGTAGCAGTCAATGTCATCTGATATCAGAAACATGCTTGAAAGGCGGGCGCTGGTCTAATACAGATTTAAAATGATGATGATGATGATGATGATGATGATGATGATGATGTTGCCGTGATGCAGAAACAATGCCGTTGATGAGCAACACGGCGATAATAATAATAATAAATTTACTTACAAAAGCAAAGAGTGCCAATAAAAGCTAGGTACGACAGCAACATTATGGCAACGACAATCGGTCTGTAGCTGCACTGAATTGAAGAACTAAATACTGATTTCTATGTACACAGAAAGGAAATATAGGTGAATTCACGTTTTATTCAGTTTTATACGGTGTAGTTGTGAACAGTGTTGTCCTATTCGTTTAATTTCTCCTGTTTGGGACAAAATGGCTGTTCTCGACATCGAAAATCCTTCTTGAATCAACATAAACTGAAAAAAAATAATTTCACATGGCACAGAATAAAGTCTTGTGTAGCTTAAGTGAGTCGCTGTCAGTTAATTGGCTGATTTTTTCTGATAGATACCATGAGTTTAATGTGTATTTGAATTCAGCGAAAGGTTCGGTGGTGTAGCAGAGCACAATGGCGTTCGCAAGTGCACATTTCTCTGCAACTCATAAGTGTGGCTATTTGCAACAAACGCCATCACTCAATATGGTAGGACTTTGTCTACGGGATACAAACGTCACAAGCCGATCGAAGTTCTCTCAGCTACACATTTAGTGATAGAGTTCCGAGCAAACAGAGCAAACATGATTTTAGGTACGCAGAGTGTGAAACCAACGGCGACATCGTAGACTACAGCACGGTATAATATGATGTAATGTTCTCGTTTTGAGCTGGCTTTGGGACAGCTTATTTCAAACAGCAGTATATGCTGCTTTTGATAGTATTTCTGTTATTTTCATCTCGTATTTCTGGAAACTTCTTGGCCAGTACGCACTCAGTTTTTGGTTTGGTCAGCATAACCTGCACTTTTGTTAGGTATAATGTGATTGACAACTCACCGAATGATATTGAATGGAACAAACTATTACTTTAGCCATATGCATTTACTCATACTCAAATATACCAATATATAATCCCTACGTATTGTTTGACATGAGACGTTGAATCGGCAAATCTTGACAAGTGTCCAGGAGTTCAGAGAAATGAGTATAACAGGTTAGCTCGTATTCACTATTCTCTGGTAGATGTGATAGTCGACGAATATTCGTCTTTTAGTGAGGGGGGGGGGGATGCCAGACATAAATTATGAACAAATTAGATCAACACCACGGATCATTTAATAATTACCCGTAATTATCCCTTATAATGAATGGTTACATCGGTGCTGGGGCAAATCAACTATAATCTGTGTTGATTGCTAAGTGTTGCGTTTGGTATTTTCAAAGTGAAAACCTCGGTTTATTAGTCACAGAAAACGGAGTTATTGTCCACTGAGGCATACGCATGGAACAACACTTCTCCTTAAATCAGCAGTGGGACCATTTTTCAATATTATCACTCTTAGATTAATACAGATTTGAAAAGTCATCTCAAGAAAACGAAATCTATGAAGGCACGTATTTATCATAATCAATTAATAAGGTATAGAATGCGCCTTTTACAGTTTTTTTCTTATCTGCCGCTTCTCGGGGCTCATTCTAAATTTGTTGGAGGAAGAATTTTTTTACCGTCTAAGTTGTTTCGAAAATCGAAAATTGTATTTTTCCCTATAGAGTCAGCGCAGGGATGGCAGCCATGTTAAATTTCAAATATCGGTAAATGTTAGTAATTTCATTCTGTTGCACCAGACTTTGCACAATAACCCCTTGACTTTTAGTCTTGGTTTTCTAAGAGAACTGTTGAGACGGTGATAGTTGGACACCCGTTTGTCTCTACCATTCACTGGTCTCTCATCATTTACGGATCAAAAGTCGGGAAGTCACAGGCTGGTTTTATAGATTTGATTTGCTATAGTTTGATTGCTTTACTTGGAGTTTATATTTACACTGTAGTTGTTTTTTTGATATTTTGTCTCTTTATCCTTTTACGTGTGAACTCTGTGTATATCAATAAGGAAGTATAATAAATAGAAAGTTTCATTGAGGGAAGTTTGAGCAATATTTAATCTTTCACTTTCGAGACTCATGCTACCTTAAAGTGCAAGGACAAGGACACAAGTGGTAATACTTGCTCTACTATTGACATGCACACGCTCTAACTGCGAGCAATAAAATCAAAGCGATCTTTGAACAACTTCCTCTACGAGTGTAGTAAACTAACATTTTGAAGATCATTGCAAGGACGGTTGGTCACAGCTTGTAGATTGCCACGATAAAATTTTAATCGTGTCCAAAGCCGGATTGTGTGTGCATGAATCCAGGCAGTGCAAGTGGTCGCTTTATAGTTGCCAGTTCAAACACACACATGTCACAATTGTCCAAGAAATATGGTGCCTCTGAGAATTTGAAGGTTACAGCAACAAACCCTTCCAAAATTTATGGTAGTCACAAAAAAGGCAAGTCATATGCATATGCTAAAAATGTTTCTAGGCCATGCAAGTAGCGCCTATATCATTTTAAGTAACATCTTAATGCAGGCAAATGTACTTAAGTCCCCTTCTACAAGTATCTTCAGCTTATGATATGTTCGATATGATAAGACAATAATTAACTTCTGCCGTTAGACTCCATAGTACAGAAGATTGTCAGGAGAACGCGACGCATATACCAAGAAGTTCTTACGCGTCATGGATTCAAGTAGTGCCACATAGTCAATCGCCAGGTGCCACGAACTGTAATACACTAACAGTCCATATAAATCAAACACTGTATTAGATACGTGATCAAACTTCAACTTTGGATCGGGCAAAGGTTACATAAGGTGCTCCCACTGTTGAGTGCCCCAAGGATATCAAATGATAAAGCCTCCAGTGATCTTCCCTAATTTACTGCATCCGGGAATGTGTAGAACACCAAGGCAGATGCTATATTTAGCACATCTGTATTCGAACACCTGACGGATCAATAGTCGGGGAGTGTATCGATCAGCTGGACGGCGGTGTTCCGCCAAAGCATTGGTTGCCAAAACGGAACACGTATAGCCCACGATTAAACGACCGCGACTCCCATCAGAGAAAATTAAAGCGGGCGGGCCACTTTGTTGCTTAATTGCTCTAAAAAAATCGAAAACTGAAGACAATTAGGCATAGAATGGAGATGCACAATATCAAGCCCCCTGGTAGCTCTTAGGTTGGAGACGGGCCCGAAATTAAGCTGGAGGGAATCCGATTTCCTGCCAGGTGCAGGACCGCAGAGCCAGTGCTTTGGTGGAGAAGTGCCTTCATTCCCCAGAGATGCACTGCACTACAAACACTCCCGTCCCTTTCTCAAGATCAGCTTGCGTGTTAATGCCAGTATGGAAACGCCTCTTGTGTACGGTCGAGCGTAAATGGCCTTGGCGTCAGCCAACTCTTCTGTAACCCTTCTCCATGGCAGTCTGTCGGCTTCGATTAAGCAATGCCTGCATTAGAGGCACACAGAGAAACCTCTGAGAGAAAGGCCAGGGTACGGCAGTTGCATCACAATACAAAAGGCGAGCCTCCCTTCAGCAGAAGAAAAACCGCCCGGGGCACTTCGCGCGAGCCAAATCAACGGGGCATGTTTTCTTCAAAGAAAGTCATGTTGATCCTGCAGTCTGCATCAAATGGAAGGGGCTAGCGTTCACTCTTCACGAAAAAAACCCGTCCAAACAAACGTCTGTTGCATTTCTTTAGCGGATAACGAAGGGAAGGGATTAAGTCAAACATTTATCACCAGACATCATTGCTCTACTGCAGCTTTCTGCCTTTTCTTGAACATGCATGGCTTTCAACGACTGTCTAGAACCTCTCCGTAATATTTGGTACTTAACACTGTAGGCTACAAATATCTTATCAAAACTAAGGAAATGGTCTAGACAAATTCAAACATATATATATATATATATATATATATATATATATATATATATATATATATATATATATATATATATATATATATATATATATATATATATATATATATATATGTGTGTGTGTGTGTGTGTGTGTGTGTGTGTGCGTGTCTGTATGTGTGTCTGTGTCTGTGTGTATTCAGACACTATAAATACAGACAGAATTCTGTATTTATGTCTTCTGTATATGTAATATTACTTACACATATTATACTACAAACGTTTGTAATGTGACAGGTTCACATACATACATACATACATACATACATACATACATACATACATACATACATACATACATACATACATACATACATACATACATACATATGTGTATTTATACGTGAGAAACAATGCAGTTTCTAACATGTAATGATTGATATACATTTTATTTATTTGTATTTATTTATTTATTCTTTAATTCGAGAACGTGCTCATAAAACTCAAGGGGAAAAGACATAAAACATACTCAACAAGAAAATAAAAAAGCTAGACATACTCTTCACTTGGAACACGAGTGCAGAAAGTTAAAAAACAGTCTGAGAAAATCTTGAATCTGAGAAGTTGCTCTGTCGAATTATATCAACGGATAAAGCTGCTGCGATGAGATGATTTTCGCTTTCCATCAAACGAAGGTAGAAATTAGAACGGGCCATACATTGTTAACTTTGAAATGTCATAATGCAATGACTGACAAAAGTTTCTGAAAATACTCAATCGGTGTCTAATACATATATATATATATATATATATATATATATATATATATATATATATATATATATAACGATTTATATATATATATATATATATATATATATATATATATATATATATATATATATATATATATATATATATATATATATATTTCTGCAACATATAATGCACCCATTCCTTAAATTTCAACATTTTAACATGCTCGATACTGGTCACACAACTTTAAAAAACTCCATTATAGTTTTCTATAAAGGAAAGTGCTTCCCGTTACTTTACAAAAAAATCGTATCACAGATTATGGAGAAAGGTAGTTCATTGCCACCGTTTTGATTTCACAATGTTCACTTCCGTTTGGCTGGCTGTCTGTCTGTCTTGCAACGGAGGGCGCTGTTGGTGACGGTGGCAAGGGCCGGGGAACCACTGCGGGAGGGGTAAATGTTGTATGTGGGGTAAGAGACAAAAGAGAGACGACAGCTGGTGCAACATGTTTATAGTTAACAAACTCTCTTGAGATTTACATTCGAAGGAGATAACCGAACACAACGGCACTGTATTTATAAACTTTACAGTACGACAAAAACAGTTGTAAACTTTCACCACCGATGTGTCTAGTATATGTGTATCTATTAGCCAACGGTAGGTCGACTCGAAACGAAGAAGTGTTTTTTTTTCTTTTCCGACGAGGGGCAAATAATTCCCACCATCAAATTAGACTGTCCGCATCCCTGACACTACGAACCTATAGTATGGTGGCTTACAACATTTTCCGCCTTACACAGTTTACATCAGCTGACAAAATAATTTACAAGCAAATGTGAACGTCAAAGATGTTATGTCTATTTTTGCCTGTCCTTCCGGAATTGAAAACAAACAAACAAACAAATAATCGCAGAGATTTGGCATATACGTCTCATCAACGTCACATTAATTGTACACAGAAAAATCCGACGAGAAAACATAATGTCATGGCCTGGAGTGTTTTCCGTCAACTAGGAACTATGGCGTACGGACAAAACTAGCATCCCTTGTCGGAACACCTTTTTACATCAAACATTTAGATTAGTAAATAGCGAAGAAAAAACATCATGGGAGATTTAGGTTTACCGTTGTGATGAACATATAGCTGTTCGGCGATAATAAAGTTTCAAAACCCATTTTACGAGTCTAGTGTCTGTCCTGTTATGATTTGGTCGTCCCTTGAAATACAGCCGCAACAGAGGCAGGTTAGATCCTAGACAGCATGCAGTCGACGCTCGGTGTTGGTCTATTGATCGCGAAATATTATTCAAGGAGCCTCGTGAAAAAATTGTACATGTAATAAAAGTGTTTTTAATTTATCTTTCGGTTGCTTGGAATATGTCGGTATCGCCAATATTCACGGTTATCGTCTTCCAGATCTTGTTGAATTTAGAAACACATCACCTTAAGGCCAAACTTTTAAAACCCTAAAGTATATGCGTACGCAACGATCTTCTGGACAAACCTACAAATAGTGTGAAAAGACTCCTAGCATACCATCCGCACATGAATGTTCGTGCAAACATAAATTAAGTCTTTTCTGTCGCCTCAAAAATTTCACACGTCAAACTGAGCATTCAGAGGCCCTCTAGTCTGTGTCCCTCACACTAAACTGTCAGTCATCACTTTGAGAGCTCGTGCCTAAAACACTGCAAAAGTGTAAAAAGAGATTTGAAATATTCAGAACTCCCTGATCGTGATACGACAGGAAGCTGTTTTCTCTAAGAAATTAAAACGAAGATAAAATTCAGTAACAGAGGTCTAATTTATACCGACGAGAAATATTTCAATACTTTTCCTCGCATAACATTCCACGTTAGACTGTAGCTTTATCACTTGTACTTCGAGGCATGAGTGTGTCCATTTTGCGCAACCATATGGACGCGGAAATTGCGGACATAGCGATATCGACTTCATTATGAAGCAAAATATTACATGTATAACATTCACCCGGCTTCGTGTGTGGCGGAGCGCTGATCAAACCATCGCCATCCCGAGAAAACAAAATAAAAGAATTCGGGTGGAAAAAATCCAAGGGAAACGTACACAACGGCGACCTTCCATGTAAAAGCAAGGGGCTAAAATCTCCACAAAGCAAATAAATGACAGAGTCAAGAATAAATATTTAGATGAATGGAGATGGGTTGGTGATGACGACATCTGAGTTACTGCTCTCAGCTAAGTATAGATTTGAACTGATGATGTACATTTTGTGTGCCACCCTCAATATTTCTGACTGTTTCGAAACCGCGCTCTATTGGTCACAAAGCCAAATTACTATGCGCACGGGCGCGGCTTTAGCTCTTGCTTGGAGTCGCAGATACCATGTGTTAACGTCTGGTGACTCGCGGTCGAATTCGAATAAAGTAAGCCTTCCTGTTTCATAAACCGGTTACAAAGACCCGTGTGGCCGTTACGATGGATTAATTTATACAATATCATTAATGGCTGCACGCTTAATTATCATTTATGGAGCAACTAAATTTGATTAGACACACTAGTTTTATGGAAATTCTTTCATGTATTTGAACAATAACATGTAATCATTATATGCGACATGAAGACAAATATGACTCTCTCTTAGTAGTCCTGACTTCTCGACCACCTACCAGCATGAGTTGAAGAGCAGGATATTGTTGTTATAACTCGAAACGTCACATTTTTTACGACGCAGGCGTCTAATGCAGAAACTTAATAATAGTCCTGTGGCGGATATAAACAGCGTAGACTCGGTTGCAATGGAGAAACCCTACCAAGCGGTGTCAACAAAGCCAGAGCTTTTCTCAGACCAGTAGCCGCTACACACGCCGTTACTTGCAAGCGCGAACAAATAAAAATATTTTATGAATGAAGTGTGTCATGGTGATGTTAAAATAAAGAAAACTTTTATGGATTATATGTTTTAGGGATTCCGGACAATTGTGTTCCTAGCAACGTGCTTTGTAATATTGCTGTTGAGGTTCATTCTCGGAGGGAAAATGCAAAATGTAGCAAATTTATTTCCATTTTTAGAAGATTTATGGCTATGAAGATATTAAGAGTCCTATAAAGATTTTGAGATTCAGCTCCTTCGGAAAAATTGGTTTCATCGACTCGGCAGAAATGATATCGCATCTTTCCTCTCTCGGCACGATGTTAACAAAAAATGAACAAAAATTATTAGGAAAAATGTTGTGTTCAGGACTATCAAGAGGGGAGGAGGCAGAGGAATTTACCGAACTGAAATCGTACCGAGAGACGAGATAACGCGTGATTACCAGAGGGGCAGAGGTCTTATAATTAATTGATAGATTGACATCTAAATTATACACACACACACACACACACACACACACACACACACATACATATATATATATATATATATATATATATGGTATATATATATATATACGCAGAGAGAGAGAGAGAGAGAGAGAGAGAGAGAGAGAGAGAGAGAGAGAGAGAGAGAGAGAGAGAGAGAGAGAGAGAGAGAGAGAGAGAGAGATTTCCATAGGGCAAATTAATTAACACAAATTATTCCTTAATTTTGAATTTATCGACATTGACTTTGTTACATGTGTTGTTTCACTTGTAACATGTTGATCAGACAGACTAAGAAATTTTAAAAATAGAGCTCCGTAAATCCCAGTGAACAAGGAGCACGTGCACCCTTTGGATGCGTTCACGACTTACATCCAGGGTACCATTGACGACTATTTAGATGGATGCATCAACATGATGAATGAAGGGGATGGTAGCTATCATTAGCAGCAAGTTAGAATATGGAAGAATCTGATCTCAAGGAAGGAAATCACACGCACGTCATGACAACAGCCGGTACATCCAGTGAAATGACCGACACAAAGCGTAGAGAGTAGGAAACAGCCATGGTAACAGACATTGTTGACGGTTCATATGTTGCACATTTTCCATTGACAACTTGTAAAAGGCCGGCGCGTTGCCATGAATGTAGGATATTTCAGCAATGCTTGAAATTTTGCTTTTTTATATGACGAGAAGTGCGCGATTGTATGAGTCTAAATAGACTATACCTCGGGGACAGATATTCTGAATCTCAAACATTTCCGATACTATATCGGTCTACCACTTGTGGAGGCTCATTTTAAAGCTTTTGAAGTAAAGAAAGTTTTCACCGTCTTATTTTGGCAAAAATCGAAAGTTTCATTTTTCCCATAGAGTTAACACAGCGATGTCGGCCATTTTGAATTTTAAATAAATTAGGCAACTTGTTTCTCTGTTACAAAATTTTTCACGGTGATCCCTGATTTTTCTTTTTGATTTTGGAAGAAAATGGTTGAAAACTTTATTGAGTAAAGTTCGAGGAAAAATTATAAGTCTCACTTTTGAGGCGCATACTACCTTAATGAATATTCTCAATTGATAGTGTGTAATTGTTACCTAACTATCATAATGCATTTTGCAAAAATGACTAGATTTATTGAGAAATTAAAATGTTTTCATCGTCGAAAGGTAATAAATGGAACTTTCAAGGATGTATTTGAATTTTAGCGTCTTGATTCTTTGTAAGTTGATCAAAAACAGAATAAGCTCATATTGTATAATATTGATGTGTTCCGCCGTGAATGGTGTAACGATTAGAAAGGCATCCTTCCACATCCATCCATCTATCCATCCATAGATCCATACATTGATCCATCCATCCCTCCCTCCATCCCTCCCTCCATCCATCCATCCATCCAGCCATCCATCCATCCATCCATCCATCCATCCATCCACCCACCCACCCACCCAACCATCCCTCCCTCCCTCCCTCCATCCATCCATCCATCCATCCATCCATCCATCAATCCATCCAGCCAGCCAGCCAGTCCAGCCATTCATCCATCCATCCATCCATCCGTCCATCCATCCATCCATCCTTCCATCCATCCATCCATCCATCCATCCATCCATCCACCCAACCATCTATCCATCCATCCATCCATCCATCCATCCATCCTCCCTCCCCATCCATCCCATCCATCCATCCATCAATCCATCCAGCCAGCCATCCAGCCATTCATCCATCCATCCATCCATCCGTCCATCCATCCATCCATCCTTCCATCCATCCATCCATCCATCCATCCATCCACCCAACCATCTATCCATCCATCCATCCATCCCTCCCTCCCTCCCTCCATCCATCATCCATCCATCCATCCGCCCGCCAACCCACCATCCAACCAACCATCCATCCATCAAGTCAGCCACCTATCTATTGATCTGTCTACCAACATACTCGCCAACCAATTACCATGCCTTGATCTCCTGGCAACCAATCCATCCGTACGTCTTTTTATCCCTCTACCGCCATCAAACCAACAGACAACTAATAGTCTGGGATCGAACAACTCTCCATTCATTCTCCGATACGAAGTAACACAGCTACATCATACAGCTATGTGTACATAAATGGAAATGTACGATGATGACACATACATAGATGCACATCAATACATATCGAAACATCATTGACTGGTATGTCATTAATTCACGCATATACCATCTACCCGTCTACCAACCAACGGAATAACGTACAGAAATACATACACAGATACATACATACATACATACATACATACATACATACATACATACATACATACATACATACATACATACATACATACATACATTTCCACTAGCCACCCATAATGAATCATTCTCCAGGGCCAGTACTATTTACCTATTGTCTCCCTTCGTTCATTTCATTCAACATGTGAATTACAAGGTGTCAAAACTTTCCTTCCTGCAAATCAAGTTGAGAGTGGCTGTGTCACTTTAACACATTTCGGATGATCAGCTGTCAGACAAGACGACTCAACAGTAAACCAATGCCACCCTGAGCATAGCGAAATACAGATTAGAGTCTGACTGATGTAGAGTTCCAGAGCCCCATTTAATTGTCCGTGTAATTGCCCCACTCATAAAATTACAAAGACACGGTAGTTGTAAGAATGGCAGTCCTCTTCGCAGGAAGGTTTTTATCGTCTGAATGAGTGACTCATCCAGGTACTTGAAATTCTTATGTAATGAATACCAGCCCCACTGCTCGGTGGGATGTGTTCGTTAGGTAAATGCACGCGCTCCTCGTTTGTCCTCGATGTGCTGCGAAATTTCGTCCCACCTGCGACCATTTTGTTTGTTCGCACTGATGTATAACGACAAAACCGATCGACGAAAATTTTACATGGCTGCATGTGCCGCGATCCCCTCACACTTTAATTTCGCACACGCTGTCAAGAAACGAGAATTTTCTTAGGGCGACAGTGGCGGGTGGATGATTTGACTCACCGAGTGCTCATTAGGAGAGACTTAGACTATTAGGCAAGCAGGTGGGTTTGCAAATGCTAATGAGAGAAGAACGGTAGACAGAGAGCCATTCATTAACCATTCCTGACACTGGTTAACATTATGTCCCACCAAGTCATATATATTCTCACCAAACTATTTCGAATGAGAACTTTGTTGGTGCAGCCGTCAATGTCCATCGGTTCTCAGCATCCCAAGGAATGCTGATGTCCCGATTCTCAAAATTCCCAACACCTATAAGACTCAGTTCGGACCTAACGTCTGCGCCCTCCCCCTCTCTGTCTCTCTCCTCATTGTCGCTTTCTCATACTCTCTCATCATTTCATTAAAATTCTGACTTCAGCAACGGAGCGTGAAGGTATGTAGCATCGGAAGAGACACAACAAATAAAAATAAATTCCTCTGAATTCTTTTGTGCCGATTTCCTGAAAAGCTTTATGTAAAGAAAAATGAAAGGCACATAAAAAACCTCTGTTTACTGAGCGTCTACTGGGTCTAATGAAACGATAGGATAATTTGCTACACCGACTGTAGTTCGTCAATTTAATCTATCAATAGATCGGTTGATTGTTGATAGGAGGGACATAAGCCGGGCACGCCTCTAGACTGTACAATCAGGATTAAATCCCCCCTACACTTCATCAAGGCATGGACACTGAAAAAAGGGAGACAGTCTTTCTAAAAAGGGATTAAAAAGTCGCTGAATCAAATTAATGACAGCCATCAAAGGGCATTAATTGAGATGCCTAGTTAGCAGCCTAAGACCTACTGCAAAAAGAAAATGTCATGATTGGCCGCAGAAAATAAAAGTGGGGAGGGGGTCAGTTGTCTTCGTTCAAGGGTTTAGACATTCACTTTATCTGGGAAAGTCATCATTGAGTTCTCATTTCCTCTGCAGTCAGTTGACCCCCCTCCCTCCCTTAGCGTCGTGGTACTTGTGGTACCAGGTATTTGCGGTCCTCGGATGGACCAATCATTATTCGAATATTTCGTTGGCTAAATCTTATACCAAACTGGGTTTTACCTGTTCGGTGGAGGATCGATAGAAAGTTCCATGTACACACTATGTCGTATCACAGTCCCTCCACACACAGCTTGTGTGTGGAGGGACTGTACATTTGTCTATCTTTAGACATGCCACCACCTTATCGGCACCATACTACCCTGTCTGCGAACAATTAATCACGCTATAGCTCTTACGAAAACAGCCAGACCGTAGACGGGACACCACTGACATATATTCGTTGCCTCGTGGAGCGGAAATACACGAATGACTCCCGAGTAGCCGAATTCCCGTCTCTATATCTCTTGAGATATGTGTCACCTATGCCACTGCTTATGTGACCTTGTTTGTTCTTAATTGTGTGCTGTGTTCTCCTCAAAGCATGCTTTGGTTTGTTTACATTCTGTTTTATCTTTCTTGTTCCTCCAGCTGTTCACCAGTACGACTAAGTTCATGTTCCTTGAGTCGTCTCCTTGTACAATGTCGTTTCTTACTGTTATCGGATGCCGTACGTCTTGTTGCCGTCGAATCGTTTCCTTCTGTTTTCGCGTTTTGCCAGATGTTGCAGGTATGTCCAGGCACGTCACCTCACATAGTGTACACTTCTCAAGGACGTTGTTGCTTGTGCAAGCGTAGCTGTCGACGGACAGTCTGTTGTTACCTGACAGGTTTCATTAAATTAAGCTAGCGGTGTCAATCTTCTGTTAGTTCGGACAAATCGATACTGGTAAAGTCCTCCGTTCAACAATAGAGGCACGTTTTGTCTCATCTCCTATAGACAAACACCAAAGACATACACATACACCTCCCTTCACATGCAACAACATATTACTATTCAACTGAGTGGAACTACTTCAATCATATAGAGGGAAATCTGAAATTAATGCGCTGGTTATGTAGATCAACGCATATTGTTGTATTCCCCCTCGTTAAATATGCTTTGTATTTCATTTTCAAAATAAATGACACGTTTATCTTAATATGGGAATTCATCCCACTGTGCAAGACGATTCCATCCTAGGGACGCTTTACTGTATATAAAGTCTCAATAGGAGAGTTCTTCTCACTTATGAAGTCCGGGCCTGCTATGTTGCGAGACACAACCTAGGTTCACACTTCGTATACAATAAGGGAAAGCGAATATGAGAGTTCCATATTTCATGCCTGCTCCTATACATTAATTGATTCGTTTATCAAAACGAATTTGAATGAATAATTCTGTTTCGAGATTAGAGCTATTGTGGGGTCATTGTATGGGGTGGAAAGTATTGCATTAATTTGTGTACATTGTTATGGTACAACTAATACTTTGGTCACTATTTTTATTCAAATATACATAATGTGTATGATAAAACAAAGAACGCGTCAATGTACAGATGTTTTTCAACGTGCACTTATCCCAAATAGTTCTAGTCGTGCTGATTGAAGAGTTCCAAAATTTACTGGATCTGACATTTTCATGACGTAATTAAAATTTTCTTCATCGAGGTAGCCTTGAAAATCAATGGAACATTCCATTAAAGGTCTGGGTATGTTACTCTACGCCCGTGTCAAGGTATACGTGTGTCCAACCTTAGCCCGTTCCCATTTTGCGCTCAAAATTTGAATACTGAAATATACCATTATGTGTTTAAGACAGCGATTGGTTGGTCTGATTCCACAATTAACAGTTACCGCTAATATCATTCGCTTTTCGGTTTTGATGACGTTGCGTCCATTAAACACTATGAGTTTCAACAGTAGTTTTTCAGACTCATTTTGAGGTCATTTTGAGGTGTATGTTAGTGTCCTCGCGAGCACCAGTATCGTTCCGAATTCTCGTGACACAAAAAGCGTAACAGAGTGAGATTTGAAGTAAATTGCATAGACATGTTGGATAGTAGAGGACTGCAAACTTACAGTCCGCCACATGGGTTCTACGACATGTTGACATTAAAGTGACAAAAGAATTATGCAAGTCCTGACGATACCGAACAACGCTGTATTTTTTTTTTTAAAGAAGTACATTTTATGCATGCCATCACCAGAACTATTTTATCGGCCACCCCTAACCAGAAGCCAGGGAAAAAGTCTAATTTCCCCTTCAACTTTAAATACAGCGAGAAAGGTTTTCCTGGGACACTACATGGCTCGTGTTATACCAGTGCTCGCATCGAGAATACTATGAGAATACTATGCAAGCAACATTGATAAGACCATGTCGATACGAGTTTTCAAAGGGGAAATTCATAATTTGTCTTTATGCTTTGCACAAGGAAACATTTATATACCAAATTTTTATCGAAGAAATTAAATTATATTCAAAGTTACCCTCCATTGCGTTCGGGTTCCAGCCTCTACTGTAACTGAATAACTCTGTAGCTTAATATACATATTTTCTGAATATCAGGAGGGGAGTATTTTCATAGACTATGATTACGTTAAATATCGATTTATTAAAAACATGTAGGATTATGCTATCTTCAACTTCCACAATCCCACATGCCTAATTAGTCCTATGGGGCATCACCATCTGTATCCAGCATTGGTGCCAAAAGCTCATCATGGAACGGGACATCACGTGACACAGAAGTACCCATGCTGTCAGCGTCTACGAGCTCCCATCGGATGATCAACAACCTGTATCTGGCCTGTTGAAAACACCATCTTTCAAAAATTTGGAAGTTTGCATGCGCAATCATGAGTACCAGTACATTGTTTTAAGGTCATTCAGTAGAATCTTTTGTCCCGGTGTACAGGCATCGAAACCATTTCTAGAAGTACGAGCTCATTGACGTCAGTGGTATAAAACGAGCAGCGCATTTTCTATTCACAGGAAGCGTTAAAGCAATGTGTAGATGGACACACAGACACCAGCAGTAAATATAGTCTATATTTACATGTAAACATGCAGACCAAAATAAAATATTGTCTATTCCAGGTTTCAACATCTTCATCAGAGAATCGATATATGCCTCTGCCTACACCGATGAATAAGCGATCCAGGACCCACAAAAATTCAAGATGCTTATTTTGACATTAAATTTATTTCAATGCGCTTTGATCTACATAATTCATTTTGCACAAAAAGAGTTTAATTATTTCCTGATATAAAACAGTTTGCAAAGGCTTTTAGTGGCGTGGTACACTGCCCTCCCAAATATCTTTGTGCTTCAATATCCTTCCTATTATTACAACCTGCATCGTGATCACAACTTTATAGGCCCCCGTTGATTGGTCCTTGCAAAATGATAGTTTTTCATAGGAGGATAAAAAGGGCGGGAAGAGGCGACTTTAATAATCGAAGATGGTTGATGTGTGCCTGCCTAGAGGGAAGAGTTAATGAGCAAAACCGTTCAATTTCTGGTTGGTACAATGTGGATAGACAGTGAATCAGAAAACAGGTAAATGATACACCTTAGGCCGAACAAAAAAAATTGTGCTGTTCCGATAACATGACCTACCCTATTTTTTACCTGCCGACCCTAAACTTTTTAGAGCTACGTAAACACGGAAGTCAAAAAAAAAAGAAAAGAAAAGGAAAATGCGTAAAATCACGCGTTCGTTATTTTGCATTTGATTTTTGCTTTAACAAGGATGTCTTTTATTTGTTTTCCTGTTATATGTATGATACATTTTTCTGGAAATGTTGTGGCCAGTGTTTGACCGCCCTAAACCCCTGAAAAATGCATATTTTAAAATAAAAATATTTAGGAAAAAAATTCCTGCCGACCTACCTACCCACCCTATTTTTGAAAACCACATTATCGGAACAGCACAATTATTTTTTTTGTCCTAACCAAAACAAAATACCTTAAATATCAGAAGTCGATGCTCTATTACAATGTCTTGAGTCGAAGCAGACAATTCACATAATATGTCTTTGAGTCTGTATACAGCCACGAAAATGTGAAAGAATCATTCCAATCATCGGGTATTCTACCCGGTCTAAAACAGAATAACCCCCTCCCTTTCTAAAGTGCGAGAACTGTCTTTCGGCATGTGACTTTTGAAATTAGCCAGGGTGGGTTCGAATGTGCAATAAAATGGAATCAGTGTGTCGAGGATCGTACACGAACACGTAGAGGGTAGGGGACATCCTCCCGAGCGTCCTTCCATTGCGTGAGTCTGCTTTTACATCTAGAATTGTTGTTTTCGGAGGCTAACAAGCAATAGTGCGGTGTTCTATTTTAAAGGAAGTAGTGACGTGTTATTCATAATCACATTGCATATTTTCATAATGTTAATTTTCAGTGTCTTTCATCGGGTTCTCTGCTGATGATTTACAACACAGATGAAAGTAAAAAAGACAAATTCAAAAAAATTGAAATCACTGATGTTATACACTGTTTCATTATTTTACATCACTAGCCTGAATGTTTGATTCTGTAGGCCTGCTTTGTTTTCTTGCTGGAAAATGGGTTCAAAATCCCCTGACGAAGACAACCGCTTCATTGATACAAGCGCGTCTTGGAACTCAGAACTGCTCATTTAAAAGTAGGTGAAAGTGTAACCTATTATTCAGTCACTTAGAATCTCTTGAACTCAGGCGTTGTTCATTCTAGTACCCTGCCTTTCTACTTTTGACAATCATTTTCACAAATAAGGAACACTGGGGATATACGACACGACGCAATGCATCGTTGACAAAAATCGATTCTGCATAATCAGCGATGCTGATGATGATGATTACAGGAGTAATATCCGGCTTTTCCGCCTTTGTAGGTGTACTTATAAAGTCAGCAAGTTTATGGTTAGGGTGGTGTTGCAACAGGAGGGATATATCACCCCCTCTCTTCTCAACCGTACATGAACGCTGCCTAAGACTGACAGCAAACAGTGCCGTCACGAGCGTGCATCATCATTTTATTATTTTGACATGTAAATATGTTTCTCTATCAATCTTTTAAAGTGTTTGTATTCTGGCTTTCTGTCTTTGGATGATGGTATAACTGGCCACTAAAAATAAGACAAAAGTGTGAAAGTGTCTGGTGCATTTTTTCTTATTTTCCCGAACAAGCTTGGTATATTCCTACATCCACAATTATTTATTATTTTGCCATTAAATTCAGTATTTTTATGAAACGAAAGTAGCTCCCCTCTCTCTCTCTTCTCTCTCTCTCTCTCTCTCTCTCTCTCTCTCTCTCTCTCTCTCTCTCCCATACGATGTTATGAATCATATACGTCACGTCTTCGCTGTATATATGGCAACAGTATGGTGAGGATTTTTTTGAACGCAACTATATATACTTACAACTATAGTAGGAGGGAAAAAAGACGGCGTGCGGGTCTCACAGAGATGAGGGCGAGAACCAGAAATGAACTCCCGATCGAATGTAGAGTTGTGTTTGGCATCTCAAGGGCCCCGGTCCCTTGCAGGGAGTTGCATTCCATGGCAATTAGGCTGCTTTCAGAACAAGAATTACATATTGAACATATAGAGAAAGAAAATAACGTATAGTTTAATAGATGATGTATAAATTGATTGCATTTTTGACATTTGCGATGTGGTCGGTGACTGGATATGTTCAACAGCCGTGTTTTGTTCTATAAGATTGTGTTGCACACGGCTTTGACGATAATAATCAGAGCCGAGCACAGAAAACACGCGTTTTCTCGGTAATGGCTGTTGTCATGCTATGTGCCTGTCTATGCCGTGTTTTTGAAGTGTAGCTACTTCTGCTGGGGATTGAGTTGTCAAATTCCACGGTGTCTGATACCGCTGGCGTGTTTGTCCCTTCACTATCAATGCATTCGCTGAGAAAATATTTCGTTGGAGGGCTCTACACTCTGACTTCCCCATGGTACATTTGTGAACGGGGCTATTAAATGGCACGCTTGTAAAGGCACGACTCACACAGGTGCATGTGGCCGTTAACTTTACTCCTTTGTACACTGGGGCTCAGTTTCCAGCGTGACAACGGGGTAGATCTATAAGTCAGGTGCGATTTCCCCGTTGCCTGGGACTTTGCACATACCAAGACCCCAAAAGACAATGGAAAGGTTAATGGATAAAATCCGTGGCCCAGCGCACTTTTAAGTCCGCTCAATTCTTTAATTGACAGAGTTACAATATTTGTGTAATCGTGTATCTTTAGCGCTCGTAAAACATTGCTCATAGCAGGTCAGACCTTGAAGGTGGCACACCTCCATGGCCAGACGCGCGCCAAGCAAACAGCGACGAACCGAAGTACAACCATGTAACGTAGCGCCCTCTAGTGATCGAATCCTTGCCTTAACCAATTTGTCCAGCAACGAGCAAGAATGACAGGTACAGTTAAAAATATGTGCATGCACAGCAACTGTATCAATTTCTCGGCTTTCAATCACACCAGAAGGTCTTTAAATGCATACCTCAGCCTCGTCTCAACATAACAAAGTCAAAAAATAAATAAAATAAAATTTGCTCTTTTTCTGAGGCGTTCAACCTATTGATACATACAGACTGGTGTACCTTAGGTTGCGACGGACTTCTTCTGCATGGACTTATCGCACTAGCGAGTTTCTGAGCGATATTTTCGGCTCGCCATGTCTCTCACGGCGTCAGCTGGCGCGCGCCGTTCACAAATCTGTCGACGCCCTGCTGAGTTTTAAAACAAATCATGGCGCGTTTTGAAAAAAAAATGAAACGAAAATACTTTGGTGCGACCATGCATATGAAATCAAAGCCCCACCCTAAAAATCTACGTGGTAACTTCTAATAATAGTAACTGTAGGACATATTTCCTCAACCAGGGTGAATACCCACATCCCTGACTTTACCTCGAAAAGATTGACGTCCCATCTCTGTCCTGTAATCGTCATCATTTTGAGCTCTGGTCTGATAAGTTCTGAGAATGGTAAGGTCAAGGCGGTCCTTTCTAATTCTGCCGTCTGCGCGGAGTGATAATGCACCGTTTTAAGTGGTCGAGTTGTGTGGCCCAACTCTCTCCAGCGCGGCGATTTTTTTTCTCTCCCTCTCACTCGCGCTAGAGTTCGTGCACCGTACAGATTGCTTATGTTTATACAAAGCGAGTTCTCCACACACGGAGTGGTACACCCCTTCTACGCACACACAGACGACACAGTATTAAATACTATTCCGAGGCCTTTGTGTTCTGTGCAAACACATTGATCAGTGTCAGCTTACTGCGTTCAACAGAAAACCCGGAGATCACAAACGAGCGAAAGCAATGCTGGCTGACACTGTGAATTAAACTATATGTAAAGGGAGAAACTGTGCGTGGAACAGCCACAATGTTTCTCACAACCTTCGCATCTGTAAAAGAAGCCACGCACATGTTACATCAATCGTTCACTTTTCAACAACAAACTCACAGGTAAACACCGAGTCTTTTAAAGCATACCAGCTTAAAATTAGCGTGACTCGAAGTGTCGCCTCTGTCTTTTCAAGCCAGGTAGACCGAACCATTTTTTTGACAAAATTACCATACGGTCGCCACCATAAACTCTTTGCTTTCGAGGCAGTCATGAATTTCCCAGGCAAATTGCTGTGAAAATATTTTCTTTGAAGCGATCGCAACGAAGAGTGTCATCATTAAGCTCTCTTTACAGGTAATTACTGTATCTATGGCCTTGGAATGCAGAGTTAAATTGGAAGGAATGCCGTTGTTTTCACGATAGTACCAATAGAACGAATTCAACATCAAGACGCGAAGAAAACTTGGAACTGCCTGGATCAGTGGTTTACCGAAAGTCTCTGGAACCGGAGTCAATATCAAGGACTATAGGGCGTCTAAGAAATGGCTGGCGAGATTATCTGTTTTAGGATTAAAAAAAACATTTATTTTTTATCACTTTGTCTTTAAAATAAACAAAGGAAATCGATGTATGCGATGAAAGAAGCTCATGTACCCTTTCTACCTCCACTGTGTGTGTACACATGTGTGCGTGTGTATAGGTGGGCGGCAAGTTCCCTAACGCTGCATTCACAATTAACGATTTGGGGGGGGGGGGGGGGGCGCCTAGAGGAATCGCGATTGAATTTTTTCTTTCAGATACCCCCTCAATGCCCTAAACAATTTTCAAATGCCCAGTCTAAATTTTTCAAGTCCCCCAACTATCACAAGCCCGTATATTTGTGAAGGATATGCACGCAGAAAAAATCACGTATTGCGGCGTTACGTTCCGCTGGCAGGTGTTCTACACTACACTGTTATGACACTTTGTAAAGTCATATTCCTAAGACAAGTTCTTAAATTGATTCATTTTAAAGGCATCAGTGAACTTTTTGGATTTATCAGTCTAAGCCAACTTGAGTTAATCCAACTCTGGCCAGGTCAATTGCTCCTGCCGAAGAGCACACAAAATGACGATCATGAGAGAGTATGCAAATTGTGAATTCTGGCTAATTGCTATATTGTAAAAAAACTGATCATAGTGACCTACCAAAAATTTGTTTCAAAAGTACAAGACATATATGAATTAGATACTACTCAAAATTGACAATACTGGAAGGCTAAAATATTCCATCAAATATTTGTCCAAGACTCTGAAATTTTGGCTGTAATAATGGCAAATTTGGTTAAAAAATAAATAATTCCATTTATTCACATATTTTTTCATTTAGTCTTTACTGTTCAAAATTTTACTTTTGTATTATTTTATGACAAGACTGTGAAAATTTAGAAAATCAAGCATGGTGACCCATCTTTTTTCTTTAATATCTGATTATTCTCATATGCCAGAATTTAAAAAAATACGCGATAACTTTTCAAGTCTCCTGGTCTTCTATATGTTGCTCTCTGGCCTTTATGTTTCACTGTCATGAACGTCATTTGACCCAAACTCTTCTTCAACTACCGTGTACATCAGAGTCAGAGCTATCTCTGTCACTGCTCAGGTATGCAGTAACAGTGACACTACAGTAGCAGGGCAGTACCTGATAGTGACACTGCCCATAGGGAGTAGCTGTATTAACTTTGATAATTTTGACAATAGTTTTGTTCAGTTTATACAACTGAGTTCTTGTTCTACTTCCTGCAGCATGTTGAACTGTCCAGTATTCAGCTTGCTAACACAGCCTGTGTATGTGTACCACGCATTTGTATCACTGACAACTGATTATCAGTCTGGACTCGAATTAATTTATCACCTGATACATACATACATACATACATACATACATACATACATACATACATACATACATACATATATATATATATATATATATATATATATATATATATATATATATATATATATATATATATATATATATATATATATATATATATATATATATAGGCTTTGTCGACAAACTGAATATTGTGCGTTTGAGCGTGCTGTAGGGAGACAGCAAGAAACTGTAGTTGATATATTGCATAGAAATATTTCAAAAATCATCAACAATCAGTTTGCAGCTTCTGCCCTGTTACTAGGCTCGTTTGGCTTTTTACGACAAATCACTCATGTTTAGATTTTGTAGAGATAAAAGTCATAAAATGTAACAAAATGGTTCTAGACTTTGTTAAATTATCACTAACATTACAACAATTCGATGGCATGAAAATGGTATTCATTTTTCATTGAATTATCTACAAAAACTTTGAATTGGAAAATGTAAAACATAAAAGCGGGAAACCAAAAACTTTTCAAGTCCCCCTACAGGTACAGCAAAAACTTTTCAAGTCCCCCTACTGGTACAGTAAACTTTGCAAGTCCCCCCTCTACTACCCCAAAATTTTCGAATCCCCCTGAATTCCTCCAGCCCTCCCCCCCCCCCCAACCGTTATTTTGTGAACGCAGCCTAATGAACGCTATATACACGAACACCAGATGTTGGAGAGGAGAATCGGTCGACTTAAGTTGAATACGGTCAGCAGTACTGCAGCACGCAAATAAACGAGGTTTTCGTCTCTCAAATTACGATTTTTAAGCCTGAACACGATTGGAACTAATTTTGAATAATTGAATTGTGAAGAAATATCTGTTTGATCTGCAAATGTTAGCTCATCTGCTTACATATCTTTTCAAGTTATACACTTGTTTTTATAAGTAATTTGTAATATTGCAAGATTCGGCTATAGAGTACCTAACATTTTTGAGAAATTTGAAAATCAAGAAGATCCAATTATCCCAAATTAGTTCCAATCATATTCTTGATAGCTGTAATCGATGGATGGAATCCACCATCAACAAAACACGCAGAAAAAGTTCGAAGATCGAAGTATTGCGTGACACACTAAAAAATCGGTGACGAATGCATGCATATGCAACATCTGCAAGGATTAATGACAGGAAGTGTAGCCCAAGCAATCTTACTAATCTTTCTTGTAATTTGTAATGGACAAGCAGTTGCCTTCTGAGGCTTCCTTGCTAGTTTTTGTGCTCACCATGTCTTACTAAACTCCCTGCGAAATAGATTATATGATATCTACACCGATGGTCAACCATGCTTTCCGGTATCTCGGCAATTAAGGTTGAACAATCTCACTTGTCTTTGATAAAAAATATTACCACAATCAAACTTTGTGGCATTGCCTATTCATATTTTCGCAGCTGATGTTTCATTTCAGGTAAGACCTGAATATGGTTAATTTTCTTGACAGATCGCGAGATTTTAACGCGACGTGCCGGACTGCAGTGCCCAGCACAACGCATGGTGATTTTATCGTTAAAAACATACCCTCTCCGATTCAGAACTTTTATATTTTATATTTTGCACCTGCTTTCGATTTGCTTTTCTACATATGATTTATTTTTGCTTTTGTTTTCTTTGTGTATTTGGCATGCCGTTATCGTTTCCATTTTGATGCACTGAAAACGAATATGTTGGACCCTGTCATGATTGATGGTACAGGCCTCAGGCAAACCCGTATCTTCATTTCCCTCTCTTCCCCTTTTTTAAAAATTACAGTTATTCCCTAAAATTTATTCAGTCGAACGATTTCTTTCTCAGTTTTTCTGACAATTTTGATGCCTTCGGAAGTGCGCCCTCTTTGGTATGTTTATCAAAATCTAAACGAAGAGCTACGCAACAACTCGAAACCACTGACTTACTGCGATCGGACAGATCTTATTTACATACACGAGTAAATGAAAGGAGCCTTCATAATCCATTGAAAAAGAACAAAAAGACAATAATACCATCAGCGTGAGGTGAGAAAGAATAAGACAAAAATAACAAAAGTACGCTTAATATCATGCTTAAGATTTCTACTCGTGACCTTTATTATTGACACATATTTCGGTATTTTTCGGTGCAATATATCACCACTTTAAACATCAATATCCAATTATCTTTGATTGCTTATTGATATTTTACCGATGTCATCGTTGGTGGCGCTACACCCTTATTCAGACATGGCAGCCTGTGGGCAGATTTTCTTTCCGCGCGATCTGTACGAAATAAGCATTTTTTAATGTGACCGCGTAAAATTACTATATTTGCTCTGAAATACGACCTTTTCAACGTTTTAAGAAAAATGCAAATGTTTGAAGTGTATTCATCGGCATCGATCGCAGCGGTTTCATCATGGGGAATTCTTCCTTTTAACACGGTTCCTTAAAACACATGATGTAAAGTGTTGCTTTATAGCAAACGCCTTGAAAAACTTAAACTTTTACTCATCTTTTCATAGTAAAACTTTGAACCATTCATTTTCGAAAAAAAGGCGTCACCATGCAAAATAAGGTACTAGTGAAATAAGATCGCCAACATATACAGACACTTGAAAATGAAAATGGCTGCTATCCGTGTTGTAACCACATGGGAAAAAGAAAACTTTTCAATTTTCACAAAATGAGCAGTTGAAAGCTTTTATTATTCCATAAACTTTAAAATCCACAAGTTGTAGACCAGACAAGTATTGTTAAAGTTTGAGAGAAGGAATATCTGTCCCAAAGGCGTTTGCATAAAAATATTCTTCACGTCCAAGAGGCGGAAACTAATCCCCCACACCTATCATCTATTAATACATCCTGGCGACGTCATGCAAGAGTCTTCAAGATTATTAAACCAAATCCCTGTAAGTTGAAAACGCTTGGCAATGTCAGATTCATTTTGCTAGATTGATTGATATCTGTGGTTCATTTGTACAGAGGCATTCGTCAAATTAGTGCTACTTTAATGACACTCTTCACGTTGTTGGAGAGAAATTTTAAACATTTGTTATAATAAAAAATTGCATGATCAGTAAGAGATAACGAAATACATAGTCCATGATTACGCTACTTGCCATTTCAAGAGTGAACTTTGGTGAATTAGTAGAGCGTGAAAAACGCAAGCAAAACATATTGCATGCCCATTTTAACATCACTCTTTATTCTCCCTGTCACCAATATACATAGATACATAGACGGATACACATATGCATAGATAAATACATAGATACATAGATACATAGATACATAGATACATACATACATACATACATACATACATACATACATACATACATACATACATACATACATACATACATACATACGTACATACATAGTATTACATACATACATATATTTAAACATATTTTGAAACATAATTGTCCGTGATTATGCCACTTTCGGTTTGAGAAGTGGACCTTGGCGAGCTAAAACTAGCGTGAAAAAAAGTCACCTTTACATTTTATTTTAAGTTATTTACTATCCTTCTCCATTTTAATAACGATCTTTCGAGAACTCAAACAGCATAAAGGCGTTGAAAACTGTCAATCGTTGTACATCTATAAAGGGTACATGTTAATATCCTGCCAATATTCTTTATGTCAATAAAGTGACAGTTCACTTTGTAGTATTGAATAGCTTGATTTTTGATAAAAGATATTTCAAAGTCCTCCTCTTCATCATAGGTGTTGATTAGCTTCAATAATTGTAGCCCACGAGCCTTTATTTGACGTGTTGGCTGTTCAGCCCCGGCCGGTAGGCCAACAGCTAACGCGGCAAATAAAGGCCCGCGGGCTATAATTATTGCAGCTAAGGTGTTGATAACCTCGCCTTTTGCAAAGGTTTATCCATGAAAGGATTAGAATATCACTTAAAAAATATAGTATTTTATGTTACACGTACAGCCACTTCAGCGCTAAGCTGAAAATGTGACTATTTAATTATGACATCATCATGAACACTCTTTTTCCAGAAGTTGTCTTGTTGCCCCAGACTGTAATAGTGGTCAGCTGTTAGACAACAACAAAGACTACATTAATGTGTCAAGACAATATCATTGGTGTATATAACATTATAAAATTGACATGGTTGTAAAAGTATTTACAATTATCTCACTGACTCTTAGATTAAATACATTAGGTAGGTTTCCCGGTTTCTATTTCTCCTATATTTCTCACAA
>NC_091935.1:38679302-38726802 GCF_041260155.1 Ptychodera flava
GTGTATACCCTCCTGCGGCGGGGGTTATTGCTTAAATAATACCGCGAATAATAATAGGTTCAATTTCCGTGAAAATTTCACCATAAGGGTATTTGGGTCGAAAAGACCAAATATGATATCGATTTCACTGCCCCATGTTTCCATGGTAACCATTTTAGGGGTTGAAAATTTCAGTTTTTCTAATATCCCATGAAAAGTTACTTTGATTGATATGAAAATTACCTAGTGGGGGAGTTCGGGTCAGAGAACACAAAAACCAGACTTATTTTAATGTTTCGAGTTGCCATGGTAACTATTTTGGGATTGAAAATGTTACTTTTTCCCTAATTCCTATTAAAGAACTATTGATTGATGTAAAAAATTGATAATAAGGGTTTTTCTTGTTAGCACACAAAAAAAATCACACTCATTTTAATGTGAGATGTTTCCATGGTAACCATTCAGGAGTAAAAATTACCAGTTTTTCAAAGATTCCACCTAAAATCCAGTAACCAACAGAATATGTTATATCAAAGGGATATTTTGGGTTAGAAAGACCAAATATCCAGTGTAAAAATCCAGTAATCAACAGACCTATTATACCAAAGGGATATATTGGGTTAGAAAGACAAAACATGATATCCATTTTTACTGCCTTGTGTTTCCATAGTAACCTATTTGCATTTTAAAATTTCAAAGTTTTTCCAAATTTCATTAAAAGTAACCCCAGTTACTATGCAAACGCTCTCCTAAGTGTATTTATCGTAGCATGAACTCCATGTTCATTTTTGTTTCATGTTGCCATGTTAAACATTTAGGTAACCACAGTTTTTAATTTAAAACCATGCATATTTTAGATCAGGGGTATCTTTTTTCGTTAACCAGACAAGAAAAGGCTATATTACGAGATTGTGCCCATGAAGTGAATTTTCTAGTCTTTTGATGTGTATACTTGCACACCTTTAATACCCAAGGAAACAGGTATAATGGACGACAGTGGGACTCAAAAGTTTTGTGACCTATTTACAACCCGTTTCACTCTCAGAGTTGAATGCAGATTTTAAAGTCGCCATGACAACCTGACAACAACATGGCCTTTTCAGCACTGAGACATACTGTAGCAGGGCTAAAAATTGGCCATGGCCCTCCTGCCGGGAGGCGGCATAATTTCTGTGTCATTGTGATTGATACATTATCAAAATGCAACGAGAATGCGTTTTTATTGGCCATCGTTTCCTGTGCCTGTCATTCAAGTACGTCAGTTCAGATATTGAAACTTTGTTGCAAAGTTCCACCGCACGGCCGGTCGTCTTCGTAATTTCCGGAACAAAGTCACATTATGTGCCCAGCTGGGTTTGACTGCATTTATCTACCTCGTCCCAAAGTGACGGACGGATCTTTCAACCTTTCAGCTTGGTTAATGGGTGATTATGGCTTTGCTATAATCATTGTTAACGTCTGGGAGGACACGGGGAGAAGGGTTTAGACCTTGACATATGTGGGTCACCATGCGCCACCTACTACCACTAGCTGGATGCACTTATGACGTAACCTATCTACAACTGCCCCCTTCACCGTTATCTAAACAATTTGCGTCACCCTCTCCACGTCACTATCCATGCGCATATCAGTGTGAGCAAAGCTATAGCTCGTCCATTTCAACTTCTGCCACGCTCAAGTTCACACCACAAAATCCCCGCCCACCCACCGCAAAAGAAAAAATAAATAAATAAATAAATAAAGCCTCGCTGCAGGCTAGCAGCTCACAATAAAAGATATTGTACGTCTTTATACTGCTTACTTTATACAATAAAGTTCCAGGGGGGTACTGTCATGGGTCTGCTGCGGGCGGCCGGTAACACGTTGCCCGATGCACGGTAGCCAGAGCCCGGTACCGCCATTCAGGCCGCTATGACGCCTCGTCGCCCCTGCCATGGCAGTGCATGCATAACCCCGGATTTCGGCCAAACACTTGTCTCCGTGTCATTCCTTTGCGTTAAAGCTCTAACGCATTTATTGATTCGCCAAAGGCCTGTGGATTCGCTTATTTTGCACAAGTGCTACATGGACATAGGAAAAAGTTCGACTCACCCTAGCCCTCTCGATTGTTGAATACAACCATGGTCCATGATGAGAGTTCTCGAATCAAAAACTGTAGCCGTGCTCGAATACAAATGTCTTCTCATTAAATTACGTCATTCTTGATATACAAGAGTTAGCATTCCAAATCTGTCACCCTGTTTTTTTTTCAAAGTTTGGAGAAGGGCGGTATTTCCATCTGAATGATTGAACGACGTGAAACGCAAAATTCCATCGCATATTATCCGGCAATATGTACACTGTACAGTAGAAATACTGTATCCGCTCCAGGTATGTATAACTATAAGCTTATACTCCGCAAAATGGCCACAGGCGGCGTGAACTTTCTGAAAGGATTTCCTAAACGTCCTACTTGTTACCTTAGAGACTCACATGTGATGTCCTGAAAAGTATTCTCTGCAGTAATTCCAGTTTCTGTCAACATGCAAAGCTGAACGATATGATTATAGCACGAGACGTAGTGTACAGACTACACATTCACTTGCACGCTCACTCAATTGCGCATGCTCATATTGGCAGACTACACTGGCGAAAGAATGCGCATGCATAAAGTTATATTTGTAGCACAGATCTCGCGGAAACTCATGCCTTTGCTCTATTTCCATCCCAAAACTTCCTTGATTGCTTACATTTAATGGACATGAACAAAATAAAACCAATAAGGTCAACATAGGGTGGGGGGGAGAAGGGTATTTTTGGTCGAAAAGACCCAATATGATATCAATTTCACTGCCCCATGTTTCCATGGTAACCATTTTAGGGGTTAAATTTTCAGTTTTTCTAATATCCAATGAAAAGTTACTTTGATTGATATGAAAATTATCTAGGGGGGAAGTTGGGGTCAGAGAACACAAAAACAGACTTATTTTAATGTTTTGAGTTGCCATGGTAACTATTATTGAATTGAAAATGTTACTTTTTCCCTAATTCCTATTAAAGAACTATTGATTGATGTAAAAATTGATAATAGGGGTTTTTTTGGTTAGAACACCAAAAAAATTACACTCATTTTAATGTGAGATGTTTCCATGGCAACCATTCAGGAGTTAAAATTACCAGTATTTCAAAGATTCCACCTAAAATCCAGGAATCAACAGAATGTTATATCAAAGGGATATTTTGGGTTAGAAAGACCAAATATCCAGTGTAAAAATCCAGTAATCAACAGAAATATTATACCAAAGGGTTGTTCGGGTTAGAAAGACAAAATATGATATCCATTTTTACTGCTCTGTTTTTCCATAGTAACCTATTTGCGTTTTAAAATTTCAATTTTGTCCAAAGTCCATTAAATTCGGATAGTTTTCAATCGGATTCGAACCCACAACATACGGCATCAGTCGCCTAAAGTAATCCCAGTTACTATGCAAATGCTCTCCTAAGTGTATTTATAACAGTATGAACTCCATGTTCATTTTTGTTAAATGTTACCATAGTAACCATTTCGGTTACCACAGCTTTTTATTTAAAACCATGCATATTTTAGATCAGGGGTACCTTTTCGCGTTAACCAGACAAGAAAAGGCTACTTTACGAGATTGTGCCCATGAAGTGAATTTCTAGTCTTTTGATGTGTATACTTGCACACCTTTAATACCCTAGGAAACAGGAATAATGGACGACAGTGGGACTCAAAAGTTCTGTGACCTATAACCCGTTTCACTCTCAGAGTTGTATGTAAATTTTAAAAGTCGCCATGACAACCTGACAACAACATGGCCTTTTCAGCACTGAGACATACTGTAGCAGGGCTAAAAATTGGCCATGGCCCTTCTGCCGGGAGGAGGCATAATTTCTGTGTCATTGTGATTGATACATTATTATCATTGTTTCCTGTGCCAGTCATTCAAGTACGTCAGTACAGATATTGAAACTTTGTTGCAAAGTTCCATCGCACGTCGTCTTCGTAATTTCCAGAACAAAGTCACATTATTTGCCCAGCTGGGTTTGACTGCATTTATCTAGCTCGTCCCAAAGTGACGGACGGATCTTTCAACCTTTCAGCTTGGTGAAAAACGCATTTATTGATTCGCCAAAGGCTGTGGATTCGCTTATTTTGCACAAGTGCTACATGGACATAGGAAAAAGTTCGACTCACCGTTGCCCTCTCGATTGTTGAATACAACCACGGTCCATCATGATGAGAGTTCTCGAATCAAAAACTGTAGCCGTGCTCGAATACAAATGTCTTCTCATTAAATTACGTCATTCTTGATATACAATTGTTAGCATTCCAAATCTGTCACCCTGTTTTTTTCAAAGTTTGGAGCAGGGCACCATTCCCATCTGAATGATTGAACGACGTGAAACGCAAAATTCCATCGCATATTATCCGGCAATATGTACACTGTACAGAAGAAATACTGTATACGCTCCAGGTATGTATAACTATAAGCTTATACTCCACAAAATGGCCACAGGCGACGTGAACTTTCTGAAAAGATTTCCCAAAAGTCCTACTTGTTACCTTAGAGACTCACATGTGATGTCCTGAAAAGTATTCTCTGCAGTAATTCCAGTTTCTGTCAACATGCAAAGCTGAATGACACGAGACGTAGTGTGCAGACTACACATTCACGAGCACGTTCACTCAACTGCGCACGCTCATATTGGCAGATTACACTGGCAAACGAGGTGCGCATGCGTAAAGTTATATTGTAGCACAGATCTCATGGAAGCTCATGCCTTTGCTCTATTTCCATCCCAAAACTTCCTTGATTCTTTACAGTTAATGCACATGAACAAAATAAAACCAACAACGTCAGCATAGGGAGAGGGTTTATGGTTTTCGCCACAACTACAAATGCCACGCTGAAGGTACGTTTACAAGGCCAATTACACTGGCATAGACTCTCCACAGTCGATGTGCCTTGTTTTCTACATGCCCACGACTGCCACGATGGGCCTGCATTCGAAGCCTACGCTGTGCAGCTCAGCAGCTGCGTGTGAGCAGGCGCTGCCAGACACAGCGACTGTCAGTTTTTGCAAGTATATGAATATTCATAAGGGTAGTGATGTCAAAAGGAACACCTAACTGGGCGGAGAGAATATATGTACGACAATTAGAAGTCACCCCTATTGACAAAATTAAAATAAACAACACCTCTTTTTCAGAATTCCCACAGCTTCAATGAACTGTTATTAGATTTCTATATAATACTTATAGCCCCTAAACTTGTAATAATAATAATAATAATAATAATAATAATAATAATAATAATAATAATAATAATTAATATAAGTATTATATAGAAATAATAATGCGAATAATAATAGGTTCAATTTCCGTGAAAATTTCACCATAAGGGTATTTTGGGTCGAAAAGACCAAATATGATATCGATTTCACTGCTCCATGTTTCCATGGTAACCATTTTAGGGGTTGAAAATTTCAGTTTTTCTAATATCCCATGAAAAGTTACTTTGATTGATATGAAAATTACCTAGTGGGAGAGTTCGGTCAGAGAACACAAAAACCAGACTTATCTTATGTTTCGAGTTGCCATGGTAACTATTCTGGAATACAAATTACCAGTTTTTCAAAGATTCCACCTTTTGATGTGTATACTTGCACACCATTAATAACCCAAGGAAACAGGTATAATGGACGACAGTGGGACTCAAAAGTTTTGTGACCTATTAACAACCCGTTGCAAATTTTAAAAGTCGCCATGACAACCTGGCAACAACATGGCCTTTTCAGCACTGAGACATACTGTACGGGGCTAAAAATTGGCCACGGCCCTTCTGCCGGAGGAGGCATAATTTCTGTGTCATTGTGATTGATACATTATAATCAAAATGCAACGACAATGCGTTTTATCGGCCATCGTTTCCTGTGCCTGTCATTCACGTAGTCAGTTCAGATATTGAAACTTTGTTGCAAAGTTCCACCGCACGGCCGGTCGTCTTCGTAATTTCCAGAACAAAGTCACATTATGTGCCCAGCTGGGTTTGACTGCATTTATCTACCTCGTCCCAAAGTGACGGACGCATCTTTCAACCTTTCAGCTTGGTGAAAAACGCATTTATTGATTCGCCAAAGGCCTGTGGATTCGGTTATTTTTGCACAAGTGCTACATGGACATAGGAAAAAGTTCGACTCACCTAACCCTCTCGATTGTTGAATACAACCACGGTCCATGATGAGAGTTTTCGAATCAAAAACTGTAGCCGTGCTCGAATACAAATGTCTTCTCATTAAATTACGTCATTCTTGATATACAATTGTTAGCATTCCAAATCTGTCACCTGTTTTTTTCAAAGTTTTGAGAAGGGCGGTATTTCCATCTGAATGATTGAACGACGTGAAACGCAAAATTCCATCGCATATTATCCGGCAATATGTGCACTGTACAGTAGAAATACTATATACGCTGCAGCCAGTGCAGGAACGTATTTACGGTATAAGCTTATACTCCACAAAATGGCCACAGACGGCGTGAACTTTCTGAAAGGATTTCCTAAACGTCCTCCTTGGTACCTTAGAGACTTACATGTGATGTCCTGGAAAGTATTCTCTGCAGTAATTCCAGTTTCTGTTAACATGCACACACTGTTTATAGCTCAACGATATGATAGCGCGAGACAGTTCTACAGTACTATACACATTCTCGCGCTCCCAGGCTCAATTGCGCATGCTCATACTGGCAGACTACGTCACCTGTGTTTTGCTTCCGGCGCGGCCGACTTGGCAACTTAGGTTGAGCAAACAAATAACGAACAGCCGAACGCACTCTCAGTGATGGCGGCCATCGTATTGTGTGCATACCGAGACGATCGCTCGCCGTGCGCGTGTTGTTCCTCGAATTCTGACCCATAAACATTTAAAAAATGCATTCAAATGTGATAGTGAAAGCTATTCTTAAGTGGCATACTAAACATAGCTGGATGTTTATCGCTAGTTTACCTTTGACCTCGCGACATTTGCAGGAGAAGTTTCTCAGCACGGACAACTTGATAACATAAAGCATGACGGTCTGTAAGTATTTCATTAATGTGTTGTGTAATTTACGAGGTTCAGATTTTAAGTAAATCAATTTTAACAAGATTGAAACCGATTAAACCCGTGTCCGCAGTGATTTAATCTGTACATTTCATGGCGTGATTTGTCATGGGTTATTTTTTATGCGTGTGGGTTTTTTTTATTTACGTCCATATGTGCGTTGCAGTGAGCATAGTTTTTCGGACCATCACGCATGTCTCCCTGGTAACGGGTTTGTTTACACACTGGCATATTTTCTGGCGCTTTTTTCAATCGTCTGTTGGCCAAGACTGTGAAAATGTCATTCGAATTTCATGCTCGTGTGCTAAAAAACCGGTGTCGTATTTGTGCACGGAAAATAAATGGCACAAGTTATCCATGCTCCAATTTGATCGTGGAGTTAAAGAATTTTTTGAGAGTACAGTTTTAGTGAAGACATTCTGATGTTCACCCGTCCAATTTTGTTGTCACTGTAAGAGAGTCATTGCTCCATGGCAGCAGGCAGAAAGCAATAACAAAACCTATCGGCCAGGGACACACGTAGTGAAATGGTCCAGACACTGTAGAGTACGGATATGTGCGGTGTGTGATGCATTGTGTAAGGCAGGAAAGAAAAAGAAAGACAGTAAAAACAGGGGCAGACCGAGTCAATACCAAGGCAGTGACATTTCTGGTATCACTTACAAGGAGACAGGAGAGACGGGGAAACTGCAGAGTGAAACTCATGGCAGTACAAATCTAACAGCAGCTGTAAAACAGAGGGCAGGAAAAAGATGAGAAGATTCATTCCCTTGCAGAGACAGAGGTTCAATGATCTCATTGAAGAAATGGAGTGTCCCATTTGCAAAGACATAATAGATGGACCAATACAACTTTTGTGTGATGGACCACATGTGTTTTGTGCTGAATGTTTGTGTCAGTGGTTGCAAGTTTCTTCATCCTGTCCTGTGTGCCGTCTCTCTATTATGTGTGAATCTATTGTAAGTCCCCCCATTGCCTTTGCAAACATGCTATCAAATGCCACAGTCACATGTGATTATGGGAATGTCGGTTGTAAGTCAGTTGTGCCACTGCAAGATCTGCAACACAACACAGAACGGTTGTGTTTACCAGTCCATTGCTGGAGACCACTGCTTCTCGTCAGTGAGCCCATTTCCCATCAGAAGCCACCATACTCCAGTCCCCATTCCTGACCAAATCAATACCGAGACATCAAATGATGAAACATCAAGGGATAGGCAGAACAATATATGTGCAGTGAAGGCCGCAGAAATTGTGATGCAGAATGTATTGATCAGCGGTGCATATGCTGCTACAGTATGAAGAAATGGCAACAACACTTGTCAAGAAAAAAATAGAAGCAAACAGAAGTGATGATAGTTCGATAAAGATTAAAACCAAGGGCCAGGTGAGTTTTTTACCAGCATTACTCTTGCTGATCTATACCCACATATCAATATACAGTTAGATTTTGGAGTAAATTCTTCTGATAAAGCTATCATGGAATATGATAATTTGTAAATTTGTATTTGTAATAACATTTATTTGGTTTTGTAGTACATGTGTGACCTGGTAGTGGTTCAACAAATTAATTTCATCAAGTAATGAGCTAGTCCAATTTCATGAATTTATCACCCACATATACTTTTGAAAGATAAATTTGGTTTTTCAATTTTTGGTGTAATTTCAGCCATTGTGTTTAACATATACACCAAAGCCACGAAAAACAACCTCAGAAGCTAGCACTGGGACAAGACGTCAGTGGGTGTTGCAGTTAAGTCAGAGGAGAGACATTGTCAGTGGTGGTGATGCGATGCTGCAGCTGAGTGAGAGGAGGTGAGACACCAACAAAAGGACAAGAAGGAAAATCCTCCAGATCTTGGGACTCACTCCTGACATACCTCCAGGTGCTAGCCTTCATTTGGAAGTTGCTATGGGAACAACATGGGCTGCCAAGAGGAAATTACGGCGTTACTTCAAGGCACGGCATGTGAATATTGGAAGTGAGGTATGTTATGCAGGTCATCTTCCCCCACAATCATCAAGTTCACTGTCCTTCTTGACCTCACAACCATGAATTTAATCAGTCATGTTTGGAATTTTCTGGAAATTTAATTAGTTGTGTAAGAGAGAGA
Organism: Ptychodera flava; assembly: GCF_041260155.1. NCBI lineage: Eukaryota > Metazoa > Hemichordata > Enteropneusta > Ptychoderidae > Ptychodera > Ptychodera flava. Next base: position 38,688,500 of record NC_091935.1, read on the forward strand.
ATTTTAGAACAGTAATTAGCATGTCAATAAAAGTTCTAGATTGTTCTTATATGCTCTTATACCGGTATAAGCACATGAGTATTAATATTGGGACAGCAGGCTTGCAGTCAGACTTTTGGGATTGTGTGCAAACTCTATTATGATCATGTAGAGAAAGACTGTGGATAAGTAATCTTGTTATCACATATTACTGGATATATGTGTTACTGTTGTTTTTGCATCTTGTTCATATTTGTCTTCAGGTCTAGCAAACTTACCTGGCATGGTACAATACCTACCAGTGAAATTTGGATAAAGTTAGGTGGGGACAAGAGTAAGGGAACCATGAGAATGGTTTACCAAGTTGCTAACATCAGTAATCCAAATGTAGCAGATAATACAGTGATTTGGAGTACATTTGCAGCACCTGCTTCCTATTACAATTTAGAAATAGCTTTAGCTGTTAACAGAGGTCAGGTAGACAAACTGGATGGTACAAAGTGGAAGTAAGTCTAAACATGCATACCGTACTGTGTTTACTAAACAATGAACAGATTGTACCATATATTTATTTGGTACAATATTTGGAACTTAAGATACATACATATTGGTTATCCAAGTTTAATACATGCATTATACTGCTGATCCAAAAATCCGAAAAACAATGTGCAAATCTGACCAAACTTATGCAGCATAATGATACCTACATTAAATAGTACAAAAGGCAAAGTTGTTTTCTTGCATGTACAAAATGTATTGATGTGTAGAAACATTGGTGTGGACAATTGTCTTACATTCCACTTTGATTTATTTCAGGGACAAGACACTATTAGCACGGATGATGGGAGATAATGAGTATCTGGCCAAGAGTTATGGATTGTCTGGACCAAATGGTATGAAATGTATACTTGCATCATGATTTATACATAAGAAAAATTGAGGCACTGACAGGACAGGCAGTTTATTGTGTACACTTCAGTTTTACCTATGATTTACATGTGTACGTCCTTGACCTATCAGTTTGCAATATGTGCGACTGTTAATAATCAGCATGCATTGTGTATGATATGCTGTAGAACACAATTATGATAATTTGTTGTAGTTTTTCGTTGACTTAAGACATTCACAGCTAACATTGATTAGTCAGATAAATTAAAGGAAGGGGTATACAGTGGGTCAGATCTTGATAAATGTTTGCAAGCTATTGACAAATGATTGTTTTCCTCTGTAGAAATTCTTGTGTTTATTTCTCAATTTAATTCTTACACATAGTATTAATATGTATACTGGCAATGCAAAATGTAGTAACCATGAATTTCTTTGAAATAAATATTTAAATTGATAAGTTTGCATATTACAGGTACATGTACATCCTCTCCAAGAGTTCACACATGCACATCAAATTGACTTCATGAACACCAGTCATGTCTATACCTACTAAGGTTTTTAAGTAATTATGTCAGTTTTTGTTCCTTGTCTTCCTCACATTGAAATATTTTAGGGAAATATTTTTGCGTATGCTGTGTGATCAGCAAGGAACAAGCACAGTTGCCGAAGGAGGAACAACCATTGTCATCAATGAAGAAGAGAACCCTTGATGATATCAGAAAATGTCACAGTGAATTTCTTTCAACTGGTGGAAACCTAAGGCATGCCATGCAGCACTACAATAGTGTCAGAAAGCCACTTTTCAATGTACCACTGCACAGAGTATGTACTAATCAATTAAATCCACTATGTTGTTTGCTTCCATTAACTAACTAAACATATAGCTCTGTTGTGTTTCAATCAGTTCACTTTACCTTTCTCTGAACAGTTCAACAGACCACACTGTGACCTATCTACATGTATGCATGCCACTATGTCCATAACGGTGTGCACAAATAGAAGTTTATTAGTGAAGCTATATGCGAAAACAAGTTGACAATGAAGCCAGCACATATGTCAGCATTTGTGATCAATCTAGTTGTTGTATATTTGTATGTAGTGTTTTCTTCATAAATAGGTAGGTATGAACGTTACAAGATATTGTCATACATTAAAAGTAAAAGATACATGTGCTAACCCTTATATTTTATCACAGGTTGCAGTCCCAGGGTTGCACATCAGTCCTGGCTTGTTTTGAAAGTTTTTCACCATGATGGAAGCTAGCTGTGCAGTACTGGATATCAAGATCATCACGACTCTGGAGAGAGATGATGACATTGATGAATCCGTGCTGAAGCCTGCTGGATTTGACACATATGTAGCCATGTTGAAAAGAGTCGAGACATAGTGTGAAGCGAAAGAACTCCAAGAAGAAGCTAAGACCTTGGCTGATAGTGTTGAAAAGGCTCTCCTTGCTGATGATGACTGTGACGATGATGATGATGACGACGACAACAGTGAAGATGATGGCAGACCGCCACTAATGACCTTGGGCAAAGTTAAAAAAGCCCAGGAGAAAGTGCAGGAACTCAGTGAAGAAGCTGACAGGAAGGTTAGTATTTACGAATAGAAGACTACATTAACAAAATAAAAATACATAATTTTGTGATAATTTTGAAATCTTGTGAGACACAATTAATTTCAGTGGCAGTGAGTTGCTAGCCAAGTCAAACTTTTTATCAAACTGGAATAGTTGCCATGTTAAATAAACATGTAATGTTTGTTTAGCATGGTGTTAAATTTCCTGTATCATGTGAGAACACCCACAGATAACCTGTCTAGCAACCTGAGATCTCAGAGGGTCTCCTTCATCTTTGAAAATGGCATATTGATACCAGAAGTAAGATCATTTTTGTGATGATAAGCAATAACATTGTAAATCTCAAGTGCACAGTCATGTCCATGCTGCATTTTCAGAATTTTGGCTTGTGCACATTTGTAGTGCAGTCATTTCCAGACAACACAGTGTTTATCTTTGTTTTCTTAGATATCTGAAGCTACAGACGTAAAAGCGAAACTGCCAAAACAATGTGGTTTTGTAGTCTGCGGTATTGACCAAGCTCTGCAGTCATTTGGGTTGGACGTCATTCTTACCACGGGCAGGCATTCATCGGAAATCATGTGAACAAGTGCTGTAAAGTATGTGTTTTACAACTGTACACTGTTTTGTTGCTAAAGTCATTAAAAGGTTCAGTATTCTGCTTGTCATCAAGCTTTCAGTGTCAGATTTATTGTGTGTTATATATATACTACAGAAGATGTATTTCGTCTACATTATTTTGACCTACTTTCAGTGAAACAACTCTGTTTGCTTCTTTGAAAGAAAGTTATCATATCCTTTTTTTTATTTTTGTGTTTCAGGAAGAAAACATTCAAAAGTTGTGCAAGAGCGTCATCGGGACCACAGCAAAATATGCCCATAGCTGAATGAACAGGCTGCACACATTTGTGGTCCGTATAAGCCAATATTTTCAAAATTTGCAGCCTGCCATAATCTTTAGAGTACAAGCAATAGAATGTCAGATGAATATATTAGCATTCTCAGTTCAAACATATCACATTTAATGGCATATTACAGAGAACACTTTCCTAATGAAAGTGTATCCCCCAAAATGCATATGTTAGAAGATCATGTCATCCCTCAGATTGAAAACACAGGGTTTGGCTTTGGTTTCCTCACAGAACGGTGTAGAGAGTATCCATCATGAGATTAGGAAGGGAATGGACCGGTATAGTAAAGTACCTGGCCATAATGGTTTAAAGAAATTAGAACTTATGGTAAGGGAGCATAATGTGATGACCAATCCCAGTCATGTGAAAGTGCCAAAAACACAAAGGGATTCATACAGAACCAAATAAGGAACGTGAAATAATGATGGCCATAGTGATAAAAGTAAAGATAAATAATGATAAAATAAACATGTAAAGAACAAATTAAGTCAATAACAAACCAATATGTAAATAAAAACATTGAAATCGGGTTCTTTCTATGAATCATATTTTTACTAAATTGATGCTTGTATTTTTAGTCCCCAAGATACCGTCCGGGGGGACTTATAGGTTTGGTCATGTCCGAGCGTGTGTCAGTGTGTGCGTTTGTCCGTCCATGCATCCGTCTGTTCACGCAGATATCTCAGAGATACACGGAGCAATTTCATTCAAACTTGGTACAAGGATTACTTGATATGTCATACATATGCACGTCGCTTTGTTTTGTGATATGATCCAATGTGGCCGCCATGCGGCCATTTTATTACAATTTTTTTATGTACAGAGCCATAACTCCGACATGTTTCAACCGATTTTATTGAAAGTTAGTACAAGGACATTGACCTTCATCATACATATGCACATCAATTTGTTTCACAACATTATCCAATATGGCTGCCATGCGGCAAACTTATTACAATTTTGTCATGTACGGAGCCATAACTCAGGCATATCTCAACCGATTTTATTCAAAGTTGGTACAAGGACATTGACCTATGTCATACATATGCATGTCAATTTGTTTCATGATATGATTCAATATGGCCGCATGGCAGCCATTTTGTTACAATTTTTTCATGTCCTTAGCCATAACTCAGGCCCGTCTAAATGGATTTTATTCAAACTTTGTACAAGGACTTTGACCTATGTCATACATATGAACACGATATGGCTACCATGCCACCATTTTGTTACAATTTTTTCATGTACTGAGCAATTACTCAATCATATCTCAACCGATTTTATTCAAAGTTGTTACAAGGACATTAACTCATGTTATACATATGTATGTCGATTGTTTCACGATATGATCCAATATGACCACATGGCGGCCATTTTGTTATGTTTTTTTTTCATGTCGAAAGCCATAACTCTGGCAAGTCTCAACTGATTTTATTCAAAGTTGGTACATGGACATTGACTTATGTCATACATATGCATATAGATTTTTTAGACAGTAAGATTAAATATGGCTGCATGGCGGCCATTTTGTTGATCTTTTCATGTACAGAGCCATAACTCAGACATCTTTCCACCAGTATCATTCAAAGTTGGTATAAGGACATTGACCTATGTCATACATATGCACATTGATTTGTTTAACGGCATGTAGCAGTATCATGTCATTACCTAAGTTTCATAATTAGACTGATATGTCGAGAAATACTGCATCACATTTCATGAAACTTGGTAGAGATGTTAACGTAGCTTGCGGGTAACGCGAATATTCGTACTGCGCGTCGTATCTGCGCACGCGTACGAACGTTCTTTCTGCAAGCGTTCTTTCCGGAAGTGGTCTTTTTGTCGCGATATAGCATAATTACTTTGAGGTGCGACTTTCAAATTTGGTTTGTCAAAAGAGTTCACACCAAGATAGCAAACTTTGTGTAACAGGCCCGTTTTAAGTGTGACAAATGTGGGATTATTTGCAGTACTTGAGTGAACTAAACTTTATTTCATAACTATTAAAACAAGTTTTGAATATCATATTAAACAGGGATCTGTCGCTAGAGGGCGCTTCAGTGTAGCATTTTTTGTATTAAAAAAGCCCATATCTTAAAAAATTGTGCGGTGACCCCCATTTTTTTCGTTTGATTCGCAATCCATATATTGTTGGGCTTAATTTACGAGAGTTTCAAGAAAACGTAGATTTCAGATCATGACATTTGTAATGAAAATATCAAAATTTGGCCAAACTTTGCTCTTTTTTAAAAGCACTATTCATGGAAACGTTGCTATATTTTCTGATATTTTCAAAAGCAGATCACAAAACTAATACAATACAATACGGGGACATGTGTTGTATAAAATCTGTTAAATTGTTTTTACTATATTTCAGTTTATTATTTAATAACACTAGATAATCGAATAATACAACATTTTAACCAATTTCAGCGAAATGTTTTCGCGGGACAACATAAAGGGCGCCATATCTCCAAAATTTGCATGGGGACCCCATCTTTTTTTCTCATTTTTTAACATTTCATCTCACCCTAGACATCTCCTGAAAGTTTCAGAAAAATCCTGATTAACGTCACTGTTACCCGCATTCCACCTTAAGCTTACATTGCTTGAACAATAAAAAGGCATTTATCAGTTTCATTTTAATTAATTTGTAATTGCTTATTTAATGAACTTTCCTAATTAGAGTTATATGTCCACAAATACTGCGTCAAAATTTGATGAAACTCGGTACAGATGTTGATCTCATAGTTTGTAAATACTGCATCAAACTTTACCGGTACCGGTGATAATCTATTAGTGTTAGGATAGTAAGCAAAAATGTTCGGCAACATCCTGTTGATTCATTACTAATTGACTCATTTAATGACCTTTTGTAATTAGGATGGCGGCCTACATTGGTTTTATGTTTTCACCACCGTGGAGCTCATTCTTGGCCATTTAGCGCCATCTGTATCACAGTATTTTTATCATAGACCTAATTAATGAAGAGGACTCTATCCTCTCTGAGGACTTGTAATTAAAGTACCAATGAACAAGTGGGAACTGTGTCATCAACGACTTGTTCAATTTAAAATTGATGCTTGAAAAGTCATCTTTATGGTGAGTCCAGTATATGTAATGATGAATTAAATGTTAACTTACCATTTTCGGATGTTTTCACATGTTCCAATGAAACTTCCTTCAGTTTTATCTTACATGAAATATCATTGGAAAAGTTAAATTTTTAGCATGAAAATAAGAATGAAATACTTCTAAATGCTTTCATTATGATTTAATATATATACTAACAAGTACAGATGTAAATAACCTTGTTTTGCTTATCTATTTACAGAATACAACGACCCTGGAAGTTGCAAGGTGTCCATTTTATTTCAAGTATTTCTCATTTTTTAATTTTGTTTGTATTTTCAGATTGTATTTAAAATAAAGGTATTTGATCATTTCAATTTGTATTTTTTCAGTTTCTGTGTACCTTTCCTTTTCGTTTCCTATATTTTTTGTTTAGCTCTTTATTTGTCCCTTTTTTAAAATGCAACTTTGTGGGATAAGTTACTTTTGATATTCAGAGAGTTTGTAAAAGATGTTTGCCCGAAACTTTGTTACCGGTACATGTAATTTATTTGAGTCTTGTCACTTCAAGAAATAAAAAAAAATGTTTTATTCTATATGCACGTGCCTGTTTTGATCATTTATGTTATGGTTTGAAGTAATTTTTAATAACATTACAGTTAATTTGCCATTGTGCTGTTAAAACAATCACCGTACAATACAAATAAGGCAATAATACATTGATTTCTGCCTATATGAAAAAGGTGGCTCTCTAATTGTTGCCGTTTGTGGCGCTGTTCTGTGGCTTCCGATTGAATGTGTATCCATAAAGTTCGCACACAAGTTAAAAGTCTGGGCCTGCTGGGTATCGCTTTAAACTGCTTAGTGTCACTTTTCCGACAAGCATTTAATTACTCCTTGGCCTAATGATGTCCCTCTCTCCGTACAGTATTATGTACAATTCTGCGCTGCACGTACAACAATTAGAAGTCTCCCCTTTTGACAAAATTAAAATAAACAACACCTCTTTTTCAGAATTCCCAGAGCTTCATTGAACTAGTGTTATTACATTTCTATATAATACTTATAGCCCCTAAACTTGTAATAATAATAATAATAATAATAATTAATTATTATTATTATATTATTATTATTATTATTATTATTATTATTATTATTGTACTTGGGCCTCAGCCCAAGTACATTTGTTTTCATTCCGTGGGAAAAAACTCTGTAAGGTATAACCATTTCTGGCTGAGACCAGGGAGGGCAAATTTCTTGGCGTCATCTTTCTTGGCATAATAAATGGCGTAATGATGTTAACTGAATGGAAGTGCTGCTCTCAGCCAGTCTTGAATAAGTGAGATGTGAATATTAATGCTTCTCTATCTGAGTTTTTGCCACAAAATCTTCTGAATATAATCAAAATGTGCATCGAAATGCAACATTAATGCACCCTCCGTTTCCTAGGCGATGGCACGACCCTTGCTACACCCACTGGACCAGCCAAAGTGGGAGGGGTAATTTCAGTTTGGTCGAACAGAGGGCTCGAGACCAGAATTTAACATTTAAACTTGTAACATGTTTAATCGCTGACAAGATGTGGACTAGTGTTAATTAAAGTAAAATTGTGAAAAGGAAAGGTTTTATATCCCGGACACAATGAAAAACATTACGACTGGAAACTGTACCCCCAGTTGAGAATAGTAATGCCCACAGCGATGGAGAACACTTATCCTTGAGCTGAGAAAACCAGACCATCATTTCGAAATAGAGCTGCAGATTCGAGAAGCTCGTTCAAAATAGCTAGGTACACCCCATAAAGGGGTGGTTTCGAGTTTTGAGGGCAAATTCGCCTCCTTCATATAGAAATTGAACGTTTGTTTTTCCAGGAGAACACACCATTTGACACAAAATTTGCATGTAAAGGGGTCTCCAGTAACCACGTGGTCAAATCTGGCATAAGAAACAATATTAAATGTTGGGTAAAGCCAGTCCAAAATAAACTGATTTGAACTTTTGTGTTTTGTAATTTATACCACTGCAGTAACATCACCTTTTTTGACAACATCACACAATGTAATACGTTTTGAAACTGAATACTCCGACGTATTCTGTGTCTCCTTTGCTAAAAAATACGGTATGCCGATTACCATGTAAGGAGATGATGACGTCAAGACAGATTTGTAGTGCGTTTGGTCCTTGATGGTGCACAAAGTTTTGTCAAGGTAGCTTGTGTATTTATTTCCTAAATGGAGAGATTAGGGTCGATCTAAACGAAGGCCAAAGAATGTTATGATACTCTAAGCGAGCTGAACTCTAACGCGAATGGTTGGATAATTTGGAGGATGTTTAGAATGATCTCATCTCATTAAGATTATTTGGCGGTCAGTATTGAATTTCAACTGCGTCACAAGTTTGCGAAATGAGTATTCCGTCGAACGGTCAACGAACGATATTTTAGAAATCTGGAGACATGGCACATTGCATTTTTATTTTAGTATTTTATATTTTACAATAGATTTACGAAGCAATGATTTTGTCGAAAATTCTGAAAAAAATATAGGAAGATTTGATCGCGAACACGTTTTCACTTGGGGTCAACTAGCCCTGCGTACGATGCTGTGTGTTCCGCTACAGCTAATCGCCCCGCACACCACAGCCCTGCAAAGACCCGTACGTAGGGTCGGTGACTTCAAATCCATTTTGGGACTTAACGTAAAAAGCCAAATTACTGCCGAAATTCAGCGTTCTTGGGCCCCAAGTCGTATCCCAGCCTACCTCAGCTACTCGATCGCTTCCAAAAATGACAGTCTTTTATTCAGTTCTCGTAAATAACCGTCGATGTCGGCAACTCTCTCGCTAGCCCTGCGTACGATGCTGTGTGTTAGCTGTAGCACATAGCATCGTACGCAGGGCTAGGGGTCAACATGGGGTCGCAGCCATGTATGTTGCCTCAAAACTTATTTCTGTCTGCACTCAAAACTCAAAAATGTCGGATATGAACCTGAAAAATCGATGCAATTTTGTCAAACTTCGGCGAAATTTCAGCCTATACAAAATTTCATCTAGGTAAGGTAAATTTACTGAAATTTGATCGACAAATAATCCTGAGCTTGAACGTGACAGCTCGCCTTCTCCGGGAAGTCAAGTATCCAGCTGCCCATACACAGTTGCCCATATGGCCAGGTTTATGAGATTGTTTTCAAGCGACGGCGGCAGACCGTACGGGGCTCTGGATATGAACCTACCGCCGATGTAGCTGTAATAACTGTTGTGTTGTTTTTAGTGCCCACGGACGAAGTCCTGGGGGAGTTATAGGTTTGGTCATGTCAGTCCGTCCGTCCGTCCGTTCACGCAGATATCTCAGACATGCCCTGGTCAATTTCTTTCAAACTTTGCAGTACAAGAATAGTACCCAACCCCATACAGATGCACGTCGATTTGTTTCACAATGCGATCGAATTTGGCCGTGTTAGAGGACTTTTTAGTTTACACCTCCATAGACTCCCATGTATAAGGCAGTTCTCCATAGACTCCAATGTATAAGGCCAAGAAAAATAAAAATTTAGTTTCTCATCGTATTCATATTGCCTAAAGGATGCAGTGACACAGTTTTTAGTCCCCACGGATAAAGTCCAGGGGGACTTATAGATTGGGTCATATCCGTCCGTGAGTCCATCAGTGAGTCCATCAGTTCACGCAATATCTCAGACATTTTGACAAAATATCATGTGACCTTGGTGACCTTTGACCTCAAATATACATAATTGTCCATAACTCAGTAACCACAAGTGCTAAACCTTTCATATTTGGTATGATGGGACACCTTATGACGCCACATATTGTACCCCATTAATTATGCGCATATCTAATTTTGAGCGAGCCAATAGAGCTAGAGGTCTGATTTTTGGTATATACGGATAAGTTAACAATATAATTCGTTTGACAAAACGTCACGTGACCTCAATGACCTTTGACCTCAAATATACATATTTGTCCACAACTCAGTAACCACAAGTGCTACACCCTTCATATTTGGTATGATAGGACACCTTATGACACCATATATTGTACCTAATTAATTATGCTCATATCTTATTTGAGCGAGCCAATAGAGCTAGAGGTCTGGTTTTTGGTATGTAGGAATAACTTAGCTATACAATTATTATGACAAAATGGGACGTGACCTGAGTGACCTTTGACCTCAAATATATATTTGTCCACAAATCAGTAACCACAAGTGCTACATCCTTCATATTTGGTATGATGGGACACCTTATGACACCACATATTGTACCTCATTAATTATGCGCATATCTAATTCTGAGCAAGCCAATAGAGCTGGATGTCCGAATTTTGGTATATAGGGATAACTACAGGGTAGAAATCTAAATATGCCCATCTAAATATTAGACATCTACCATCGAGAACAAAAGAAATTTGCAGTAATTTGAATATTTAAGGAGTTTAAGCAATTTCCACTATAAATAAAGAACCCCTGCCTCAAACTCCACAAAAGTTGCTAGACATATTTTGCCGTTGTCATGCCATTGCTTCGTTTAATAACCAGTTAATCAAATGCCTAACTGACAGGAGGAAATTCAAGACCATATTTGAATAGTAGTATATATTGTCCTCAAAATTACTCTATCATGGCCCAAGTACTCATTGCCTTCAGCAATACTGCCTTGTTATCATTATTATTATTGTTATTATCACATGTACAAGCCAAGTTTGTCGTCTCCGAACAAAAAATACTGAAGTTATTCTCTGGTCGTTCCGACAACTCGAGTGTATGTCATCAATTCTAGTGCGTCGGATCATTTTTTGCGTCGATCTTCGGTGTGCTTGTCAATGTAAACAAACAACATGGCGGCCGGTATTTCTCCCACGATCAAAATGTGTCTGACGTGAAAATATCGTAAAAATTAGTCATGGTTTAGAGTCTGACAAAATACATCCAAAGGCAAATTTTTAGTCCTTGTGTTTTAGTTTTGTCGCCAATATGGGGGTTCGTATTTGTAAAGACCCCGCCAACGCCTGAATTTTCGACGCTCTGTGTGCTTTCATGCGGTAGACATACGGCTACCACTGCAACAAGGGGGTCAAGTGCGGTGTCCAGGCCTCCAAAAGTCAAGTAATGAAATCGATATTTTCATAGACTACGACAATAATAATCCGGGCAATGAAAACACAATAGCGTACCGCCTGTATATTCCTCAGGAATATTAATTACGTGAATTATTTGCGGAAATAACGAACTTGAAGCTGGTCCTGTTACCGTTGGTTCCGTATACATTGTAACCAGGGACAGGCTCGACGAATACATAGTGTTCGTGCCGTCGAGATTCAGTCGATTTTTGTCCTCGACAAATAACGTATCTTTGTCTGCGGTAAATTTCTAGGCCTATGCTGTCTTTGAAATAGTGTAGACCTTTGCGGAAGGTACGTGTAGACCGAGAGGTCGCTCCATACACGAACGAACGTGAACGCCGTGTTCCTCGCTCACGCGACGGACGACTGGAAATGATTGACAACTTGCCCTCGGCTTATTATTATTCCTAAAGTAGTTCAAAAGTTTAAACGCCAAACAGTCAGCGAAAACTTCTTTTATTTTGCTTGTGCATTTGATAAGTATATTATTCCCTAATATTTTTCTTCGTTCAGCTCGGAAAATACTCATGACGTAATGGCCGTGTCACCACTCGTCTTCGACTCGTGGGACACGGTCATTACGTCACCCGTATTTCCTTCACTGAACGAAGAAAAATATAAGGGAATAATATCTAATCATCATCATCATCATCATCATCATCATCATCCTCATTGGATCTTGTTACACTGTTACTGTCTTATTGTATAAACTTAATGCATTGAGCAAATCAAAACAGCAAATAAGTGTTAGAATGAAATCCTATGTGTCAGGTAAGATAAAACACACACATTATTTTTGAACCTCTTATTCAGCTCTCGTGTTTCACAAGGAAGTTAATGTAGTGCCCACTTATTTCTTGCTATGATGACCTACGTCACGCTAGATTTGGATTCAGATTCTACTCAATCCCGTTTTGGTTGTCCCTCTCTTCGTTCTTGGCGTGCTTGCCAAAACGAGTTAGAGTTTTCTGGATCGTTCCTTCGGTGACATTTATCATGTTGTATCAAACACTATTAAATACCATTCTGGGAATCATTTTGTGGTATTTGAGAGAGAAAGATGATACGTCTGTTAGTTTGAAATGCCAAGAGTGGGTCACATTACTGGAACTAAAGTCTATCTGCTCAACACTTAATTAAAAAAAAGCCTTTGGAAATCGAATTTTAGAGTATCCTTTACAATGCATGATGTCAGCTAAAAATACTTGTTTTTAGTGTTTTTGGTCTGTATGGTTTGCAAAGTTAAGGTTCCAAGACAAGAAATGTGACATTTTTAATCTAACAATTCTCTAACGGTTAATAAACTCAGAACCCCTGTAAAGTATACATTTTCTGAAAGCCTACATATATGGGAACATTTTGGTTACCACAGTGTCACCATTGTTTACATAACTATCACGTGACAAGATAATTTGCATAACCTTCCAAAAGTCGGTTTTCCCTATGTTTTGTCTCAATACTTCAAACTATCTGACTCAAACTTGCTGGAATGCAAGCTGTCACAATGCTTTTTCAAAGCGTGTCTCAGATTTTTTATATCTTGCTTAGTTTTTTGGAGCATAATTTTAAAGAAATCAACTATGGTAAATTCACTACTCTGGAAGTTTTTCTGGCATAAAAACTGTTTAAGAAAGTTTAGAAAAACTCTGAGACATACTTTTGAAGACCTGTAGAATAGCTTGCACTCATATGACTTTCAGCCACATATCTCAAAGCATTGAAACAAAACATAGGGAAAACCGATTTTTGAAAGGTTATGCAAATTACCTGTCACGTGATAGTTATGTAAACAATAGTGACACTATGGTAACCAAAATGTTCCCCTATATCTAGGCTTTCCGAAAATATACAATTTACGGGGGTTCTGAGCTTAATAAACACTAGAGAATTGTTAGTTTAAAATGGTCAATTTCTTGTCTTGGAACCTTAATGCGTATTTTTCACAAATAATGATTCTGTTGTCATTTAGGGACTGGACACAAATTACAGGGGGGGTGGGCCGGTGTTTTTTGGGGGTGGGTCGCCATTTTTCGCGCAAGCATTTTTGAAGGGTCATAAAATTTTGTGCAAGCCTATGGGGGAGGGTCACCTTTTTTCATGCATCAAAGCTGAAATTGCATGTGCACGTTATGGAATACTGAAAAAAGAAAAAATACCTCCTGGCACTTTCATTTTCTGCCATTACCATTTTCGGCGCGCCCTTCGGGCGCAAATTTCAGGTATAATAAACAATGTATTGATGATTCAAGCAGCCACATTGATTTAAGTTGTCATGATTTCTACTTATTCAACACTATTGTGCATAACTGTCCCCTATAATAACTCTTTCAATAACAATTTGGGAGATTACTTATTTGACATCATTCTCCCATTGACAATACATTGGGTATAGGTCGGTGTCAAACGTTCATGTCGCTGTATGTACATTTTTTAATTTTTTGAGGACATTGACAGAATACAAACTGTTCAGAATAGTGCATAGTGTCATCAATAACAACTGGAAGCTTCAGGTCGAACAACTTTTGAATAACAATTTAGGATCAGATAACCTATGAGTTATTTGTAGTTTCCTCATAGCCTACAATGTATAGTGAATCAACATTTTGGTGAAATTCCAAAATCAAATTTCTTGCACAACCATTGACTTGAAACCACTCTAGTCTAATCATGAATATTAATACTAATAATTAGGTGTACATAAATGCACAGGTTACCAAGTTTTGTATTGGAAAAAAATTATTCATAGTTTCATCATAGACTGCCATGTATAGTGAATGGACATTTCAGTGAAATTCCAAAATCAAATTTCTTGCACACCCATTGACTTGAAACTACTCTAGTCTGATCATGAACATTAATACCAATAATCAAGTGTACATAAATGCACAGATTTTCCTATTTTTTTATTGGAAAAAAATTATTCATAGTTTCATCATAGACTGCCATGTATAGTGAATTGACATTTAAGTGATATGCCAAAATCAAATTTCTTGCACAACCATTGACTTGAAACCACTCTAGTCTATCATGAACATTAGTACCAATAATTCAGTGTACATAAATGCACAGATTTACCTATTTTTGTATTGGAAAAAAATTATTCATAGGGTTTCACCATAGACTGCTATGTATAGTGAATCAACATTTCGGTGAAATTCCAAAATCAAATTTCTTACACACACACGGACTTGTAACCACTCTAGTCTAATCAAGAACATAAATATCAATAATCAAGCATACATAAATACACAGATTTGCCAAGTTTTGTATTTAAAAAAAATTATTCATAGTTTCTTCATAAACTACAATGTATAATGGATCCACATTTCATGCGAAATTCCAAAAACAAAGTTATTGTACACAGATGCACGTGTTACCACCCTCTTCTAATCAAGCACAATTATGTCAATTATTCAGGGTCATATATACACAAATAGTGCATATTTTTAATTCTGAAAATTTTTTTTACAGTTTTGTCATAGACTCCCATGTATAGTGGATCAACATTTTATGCGAAATTCCAAAAACAAAGTTATTGTACACAGATGCACATTTTACCACCCTCTTCTAATCAAGCACAATTATGTCAATTATTGAGGGTCCATATATGCACAAATAGTGCAAATTTTTAATTCTGAAAATTTTTGACAGTGTTGTCATAGACTCCCATGTATAGTTTTGTCATAGACTCCCATGTATAGTGGATCAACATTTTGACAGAAATTCCAAAATCAAATATCTTGTTCACATGTGCACTTGTAAACAACCCATGCTAATCAAGTATATCTATATCAGTTATTAAACATCTGTATATGAACAGATATAGCTAGTTTTATACTGGAAAATACACGTTCGTAGTTTTCTTATAGTCGACTACATGTATAGCGAATCAATATTATCGATAAAATCTAAAAATTACATTTTTGTACAGGCATGCACTTTTTACCTGCCACTTCAAGCAAAGTACATTTACATGAATTATCACACACATATGATTTGATATTTCTTGGACAACGCGTTATATCGGCCACATTTTGCCTTCCTTTTGGGATGGCGACTTAAAAAGTATAGCAAGTCAGAAGGGGGTCTTTAACACATTGCGGGTTTTTTTGGGGGGGTATTGAGTAACAGGGGAGGGTCACTTATTTTCATGCACGGATAAGGGGGAGGGTCACTAATTTTTGTGCATGAACTTTTGAAGGGTCACTATTTTTTACGCAGCGGTTTTTCGAAAAACACCGGCCCACCCCCCCCCCTGTAATTTATGTCCAGTCCTTATAATCAAAGTAGGTGCATCAGATTTTTTAAAAAATTCTCAGTAAACACATAGACCTATGATATCTCAGAGATGATGAGTGAAGTCAATTAGAGGATTACGTAGTTTGATGAATACGGAGTGTACCAGATTCGATGAACTTGCTGATGATACTTATCTGACAGACACACATGATTGGTACTAGTAACTTGAAAGTGGTAATCACGGATATTGTGATTACGTTGTACTTCGCAAACTGAAACTGACAAAAGCTGTTCTATAAATCAATGGCGTCTCCAAGAGTGTTGAAACATGAAGATTAGCCTTCCAAACGCAATGCAATGGGTTCGTTATGCAATGACATATACATAGATATGATGAGCGTATATCAAGCTGTTTGCCCAGTGATTGTCGAGAAATAAATTCTGGACTTTTGAAATGGGAATTGTTGCCTAGGTAATTAACTCAGAGCTTGTAGCCATTTTAATTTCAAATCTTACTATTTTTGTATTTTTCCTCTATAATCTTAAACTTTGATGAAACCTGATAATGACTGTGAAGATAAGTGTTTTAAAGCTTCCCTGGGTAGTGGTATCCTCTACATATTTCACAAAGTATGCTTATTAAGCTTGATTTATACTGAATGGCTTTCAGGAGCTAGGCCTTTGTTGGCAAAATTGAGCCCACATCTGCGGGTTACAATGTTACATAAACCTAACCTGCTTGTGAAACAGGAAGATTACAAAATTCACATATGTAACACCCTATTTTTAACGTAATCTTCAACTTAACCCTGGAGCACGTGCCGTCATACAGTTCACGTTTCATCCATAACTCACTCAGACATGACAACATAGAAAGCCAAAGCAAGAAACCAGTGTTTTAACTGTACTGGTGTACCATGCGTACATAGTGAAGGTTACGCAAGCATGTAATACATCCTAATTTCCTTCCGAAAATAATGTCCTATATGAAACAATGCTATTTGACGTTATGTTTGAAACAATCGATATCACCTCATTTTCATGTCATTGCTGTTCGTATCTAGAAAGGGACCCGATTGCCCAATTACGTCTGATTTACTTCGGGGCATTTCCGGTGACTTACTAATTTCCTGAAAAGATGTACGCTGTTCTATGGATTCAAAAGCAATGATAATCTTTGGAGAAGAAAGATGATCTCATATCCTCTTTTCAGTATGCTATTTCTTGCAATAAAAAATCATAAATTTTATGGCCTACTTTGGTCTCTGGAAGTTCTCATTGTCCACGATGCTTACATGTTCGCTGTATGACTATAATATGTATTGCCAATAAAGATTTTTGCTACCAATCTCCGGTGTCTTAGTCTCATCCTAGCTCTGTTTTTTTAAAGATTTCTTTTTCTCCTTCACCGTTTCATTTGTTTGTCCTTTGGCAATCTTACTAGGAATTTTATCACTGTGTGACTTCAATTATCTGACGTAACAGTCTTTTGAGTTGACATGTACAGCACTCTGTCACAGACATAGACAGACTTGAAACCCGTTACGAGTCTGTCTATGTTCGTCTTTTGAGTTGACATGTACAGCACTCTGTCACAGCAGACTTGTAACCCGTTACAAGTCTGTCTATGTTTGTCAGTGACTCTGTGTACAATCTGACCTGTATAAAGCTTATGATGTCAGTCGATTGCTACGGGCCGCGTGCGCAGTACGAGCCCGCGAACGATGCGACTTGAGAGGGAACGATTGTAGTTTGAAATGCTGAAGTAGGGCCATAAGTTCGCTTTCAACGCTGACCCGAAATTGGTCCGTACGTCACCAGCTTTTCCTAAGGACTTTTACATGGCTGTGGGAACTCAGCATCGTATCATCATGGAGATAATGTAACATGTACTCTCCGAGTAATGTGATACAGTGAAGAAATCGAATTCGTCATACAAATTAAAAGAAATATTAGCTTTCATGACTTGAGCCCTTTAAAGGCAGGGGGAGCCTATAAATACCCCATATCTCCCTGGGCGTTCATTATTGAATATGAGTGGCATATGAAAGCAGCGTAAACGAATGCTCCCGAAAATCTGGATCTTTCAAGAACCACGGTGTAAATTTAAGTACTGTGCCAACATATCACGTTTTGTAAATACTTGTGGCATCACCTTGTTGGCGAAATTCTCTCAATTTTTCCTTTTCAAGTTGTTTTTATGCCACAACTGCTTCCATGCTGTTTTCGAAGCCTCCGAAGATCAATAGATGAGATCATTCAAACAGCCGCCAATCACGACGGGGACGAGGAAAGGTGAAACGATCAAACGTGGAATCTCTTCACCATCCACATCGTAACGAACAAGATTAAAACTTCACCTTAGTGACTATAAGGCACACATTGGTCTTGTAGTGCTCACACCAATTAACGCCCCAATTAATCGATCTTTCCACATGTAGATGTTTTTGAAAATACTGCATCTGTGCCAAAATGTCTTTGCAGAATCTTCATGACTTAAAATTTATTTATTTTATTTATTTATTTATTTATTTATTTATTAAGATTTATCCAACGTTAACTAAAAAGGTCTACCTTATAGGATTTGGTGACCAAAACAGGTGCAAAACACTACAAAGTCAGTCCCCAATAACACGCTACACAACAAATACAAGGAAGAGCTGACGTAAAATATTTATAGTAAGAAAACAATGAAAAACATTGAAAAAACACAAATTTACATAGGTCTACATTTACAACAAAAGCAGTGGCTTGTCAATGTACAAGTGTTCTGAGGATCAAATGAACAATGAAATTTTTTCCAATACCACTTTTTATTGCCCGAGCAGTAAGTTATGCGCAATCTCAACGTCAAACAGGTCAATATGGATAAGCTTTTCCCTCCAGGTGATGACGATATACTACTAATTCTCAGTTTAAGGCTCTATTATTTTGATTCTGGAAGAGATAATCAAGATAATAAAAAGTTCCATAGGTATATATCTAGAGATAAATATTTGCAGCCTCTCTGATTTATGAAATAGAGTAGCATTCTGTAAAACGCATGCATGCTGCGCAAACATGGCAACTAAAAAGTAATACATTTTGAACGCATTACTGACACCGCCCTTATTTTGAGATTGAACCTCTTACTCTTCAGTTCGTGACTCCAGGTGATTTCTCGCGAGATTATGAAGTACATTGCTGGCTCGTGGTGGTTACGTGTTTTTGTCGAAGGGGACAGTCCTTTCTATGGCTGACTTCTACCGCTTTTTTCCACCCTTGGTGCTAAAAGTAGAATGATCTGTTTGACGTTGAGATTGCGTACAACTTACTGAGAGGCTTCAGTATCAGGATATGTAAATTACTCCCAACATCACTACAGAACTGGAAGAGACATGTCCAAACTACTGCGGTCAATCAATTACTGGTAGTGTTAAATGGCCTACCTAAACCTTGCGACCGGACAGTCAAACTTAATGGCAATATTTTATAGTGAAGTCTCATAAGTATAGATTGAGAGCAGTAATTAATCATGTGACCCATGCGTACAGACATGGGTGGGTAACACTCAAACCAAACGTACCACAATAGTCGTACTAGAGACATTTCGCCGCGGAGCTTGTCTGAACGCAGCCGACCTATGTTGCATTTTTTATTCAATCTGTCATCCAACAAGCGAATGCCCAATTACAGGATGAGGTACCCATAACCCACTACCCCATAGAGCAATGAGGAGTAAAGTGCCTTGCTCAGGGGCATAACACCGTGCTGGAGTCTCAAACTCACCACCGTCCGACAATGAGTAGGTTACTCTTGACCCAACGGGTTCCGAACTCAACGGTACCATCCTCGGACAGTGAGTCCGGAACCAAACCACTGGTAGTGCCTCCTCAAAGGTATTAAAGGCAAAATGCGCCATTGGGACAGATATTTGGACTCTCAAGCTTTTCCCATTCTTTTCTGATCTACCACTTGCGGGGATTTATTCTGAAGCCCTTTGAATGTGAAAAATTTTTTAAGGTTTTTGAAAGTCGAAAATTTATGTTTCTGCAGAGTGTTAACACAGGAATGGAGGCAAGTTTTGAAACAAATTATCGACAAGTCTTGCGTTATATGTTTCTCAGGTACCAAATTTGCATGGTGACCCCGGTTTTTGAAAGAAAATGGTTGAAAGATTCCGCGAGGAAAAATTTGAGCAAATGTTGACGTCATTCACTTTTGTAGGCGCATACTACCTTTTAATGAATACCTTAGACCTTCAAATGGTAAGCAGGTATCATTGTCACTTTCCAGTCATCTACTGTAACTGTTTCTTGAAGCAGACACTTCAGGAAAATGCTGAATTTCTCAGTTTTAAAATGGAACTAAGCGTATTTCTTAGATTTCTCCTTGCTTAAGATACGTATACTATAATTCTTGGCTATCAACGTAGAATCTTATTTTCTTATTAGTGTGAACAAAATAACACAGCAATTTTATGATAATTTATTTGAATCAGTCGTGTATTATTTGTATATGGGGCGTCTCTGGAGAAGTGGACTATTATGAAAATTCACGGCTACTTTGTGATCATTTGATGGAATCAGTCCTTCACAATTTGGACATAGGATGTCCCTTGAGTAATGGAGAGTATAATGGAACATTCATTCGATTATATGAATCAGTTTTTTGTCAGATGCGTTGTAAAGGTTGATATAAATATTTGCATTGTCTGAGGTAAAATGGGCCTGCTTTCCACAAATCCCAGTCTAACAAGCATCAACGTCGAAGGATATAATCCGATTCGGGTTTGTGATGTAGATATTACGATCATGAAGTCACATTATGAAGACTGCTTTACTGCATCGGCCGTGAAAATTAACATTTGTAACACGCGATTTGAGTTTAAGAAATGAGCAGGATTTAAATGAAAACCCGGCGACGAAGACAAAATTCCCTACAGCTTAAGAATGTTACAATGCTACAAAGGTTTTCACAGGACCTGGACTAGATATACCATGTAATGGCGCACGCTCAAAGCAATATTATCGATGATGATATAAACGGTTCGAACGTCTAATTTTTTAGTCATACACGCGCATGCGTAAAGTATTGCCCATAGTTGAAATCAACTCCTTATTAGTTGTATGCACACCAATCAAAACAGATAGTACAAGATGTTAGCGTGAACTGTAAACTCAACTAATGTTGTCGTATAGATCAGATCATTCGTCATTTTTTTTATCACTCCTCCATTTGTAGAATACAAAGCACAATGTCCTCGCGATCGTCGGCGACTTGCCGCCCGACTACATTTCGCCGAGTAATTCTCGTTTTCGCGGTCGCCCCAGCTTTGGTATTGCGAAGATCGGTCCGTTATCGCAGTCGGTGGAGCTGGTGACGGACGGCAGCAAGGAGTCGCGGATGCGCCGTGAGCGTATGGTGAAAATGATGGCTATCTTGCTGGTTCCAATTTCCGTCATTCTTGTACAGACCGGACTCGAAGTGAAATCTGCTATCGACAGACGAGGGGAGGCGGAGCAAACACGGCTGGAAATCGATGGCAGCATCCAGACAGGTGCATTGGTCACTGAAATGCAAGAGGAGCGCGGAATGACATCGGTATACGTGAGCAGCAACAGCAGCGATGCGCTGATAACGCTCCTCGGTTTCTATGAAAAGACTGACGCTGCCATAGCTGCCTTGCAATATTGGCCCGGCTCATCTACCGACGGTGAAGTTTTTACAACAAAGGAAACCTTCCAAAAGTACTTGGACGACCATCGTGCTGAAGTTAGACCGGGGACATATTTCAAAGACGAGCTCGATTTTTACACCAGCCACAATCACATAATCATCGACTGGGTAATAAATCGCATCAAAATTAGCGCAGATTGGACAATGTTGCAAGCGCTAGTTGCGTACGACGCGATACTTCGTTCTAAAGATGCCGTTGGGATAGAGCGAGCCATGGGTGGAACATTTTACGGGAAAGGCGGGTTCACCCAAGAAGAGTATCGGTGGTTTTGCGAGACATCTGCTGCGGGAGAAACATTGATGAATCTTTGCATGGAACGTTACAGACCGGTAAAAGATGAATTTGAGGAAATCATGTAGAGAAATTACTCTCGCCATTTAAGAGCCCACCTGGATGAGTTGAAGCAGACAGTGCACCAGAACAACCTGACAGAAGCTGACGTTGAGCTGGGTTTGTACTGGTTTCAAAACATGACTACTTACATCTCGATAATCGGTCACTTGGAAGATGTAATCACTACCAACATCGATCAGATGCTGAACGAGGAAGCTGATCGTGCCTTGCGAAGAGTTGCGATTAGCCTTGCGGTCCTGTCGGCAATCTTGTTCACGTGTCCGTTGATGAGCGCCTGGTACGTGATGTCTGTTAACCGTATGACAAGTGCTATAAAACAGTATGTCATGGACCTGACAAAGAAAACATTGGCGCTAAATATTGAGAAAAGGAGGTCTAAGAGGCTCCTCTACCAAATGTTGCCTCCTTCAGTCGCAGAGTCCTTGATGAGAGACAAGACGGTCAATGCTGAGTACTTTGAATCTGTGACTATATTCTTCAGCGATATCGTCGGTTTTACAGAAATGGCGAGCCGAAGTACACCCCTCCAGGTGAGAAAACCTACCTTCGCACGACATGTTTCCAATAAATTAAGATGAATTAAGTTAGTTGTAGAACAGTGTTCAACAAACACAGAACGATGACGGGTCTTTGTCTAAAATTAAATTGTAGATCGAATAACACTTTGGCGTATCATTTTGTTCACCTGTAGCGCCTCAAAAATAGATATTGAAATGCTGAAAATTTTACAATCTTGCAAGTATTGTATTGTATTTTACATTATTGCACTGGTGCGCTGCTTGTGTGGACTGGTGAAGCTTGTGAATTGGATGAAGTTTTGACCACCATTTTTTTTGTGAACATCAAAATTTAATTTCTACTATAGGATAATGGTATAATGAATTTCAAATTTCTGTAAATTTTAGGTCATGTTGTTCTCTTGTACCAAATTATTCGATGTGATTGTTGATATGTATTCTTTAAAGTGAAGAAAGATGGTTTAATTTTTCTTGTGGGGAGTGAAAAGTATGAGCCAAAGCTCAATTTTGTCAGTTTCGATGTCGAAGGACAGTACAGTAGCTGAAGGCGTTATTCATGAAGTTGCCATTATAAGTTGTGGTAATCATGGCAAGCGTTATGGGGGACTCATAGACATTAATATCAAAACACCACGAGCAAATCATGAAGAATCTTTCATCAACAAAGCCGTGTATGAGTATAAAACTTTTGGGATACGTTTGAAATCTTAAATTCAAAGACAAGCTATTGAGCATGTCATTGTTTCTATCCAAGATAAGTAGCTACTCAGGCGTATCCTATAGAGATGTATCTTTGTTTAATTAATGATATAATTATTATGAATTTTTTTCCTGTTCTTTTTAAAATTCTCGTCATCAACGCCAGCTGGCAGCCACATAAAGACAGGTCAAAATATGATGTATAAAAATAATTCTATTAAAAGACAAAATTGAAAATGATAAACTACATACAAGAGACATACGACAGAAAGATTAAAAATCACACAGACAAGACCGCAAAGATGTTTGTTTTGTAAGGTTGCATTGAATTGGCAAAGATGTCAATAATACTAGTACTGTTGAGTGAATTAAATAAGCGGGCGATGCGACCAATGAACCCCCTTTTTGTAACGTCGACTCTATTATAAGGTATAAAAATAAGGTCTCTTCGTCTTGCACTCAAACGAGGAACATTGAGATCAAAGATAGATACACTATCTGTATGATTAAAATGTGACAACAGACATCTACATAGGAATACACAATCAAAAATATCCCTCCGAACATGGAAATGTGGAATGTTGTAAAAATTGCAGAATAAGTCAGTCACAATTACATCATACACTGCTGTCCTTGTGAAAACCATGTTTGACATGTAAAAAACGGAGAAAGCGTTTTTGATTGATTCAATTCTCATTGCTTGGTGCTTTAAGATAGAATTAAAAATAACAGCGTTCTATTCTAAAATCGTACGAAAAATTATTACGAACAACGACCAAGAGCAGGAGCATTGTCAATAAGATTAAAATTACGCTTAATAAAACTAACAATGCGATTTGTTTGTTAAAAAAGTTTTGTGTTAAGTACGATGCCAAGGTCTTTCTGATGATTAAGCCTGGCAAGAGATTTGTTACTGATGTGATAGTCGTACACAATGGGTTCTTTTTCAAAGAAATTATCATTGTGCCACATTTGTCAATATTTAGTGGCAATTTCAAAGCATTTGACCTGTGTACAAGATTGTCTGATATTGACTGCAAATTGTAACAGTCTTCAAAATTATAAACTTTACTATAAAGTTTTGTATCATCTGCAAATAGTAAAGAAATTATTTGTGATTTGCAGATGATACCAAATTCAATTGTTCTGTAGAGTAAGGGGTAAATCCTTAACGTATAAAACAAACAAAGGGGGGGGGGGGAGGACCTAAGATGGATCCTCATGGTACATCAGACGTTATGTCACACCACGAAGACGAGGTACCATTAATAAGTACCCTTTGCCTTCTGCTAGTTAAGTGACTACGAAACGACTTTAATAGATCCTTATGAAAACAGTAATATTGTAACTTGTGAAGCAAGAGAGCGTGACTTACTTTATCAAACGCTTTGCTGAAATCAGTGTAAATGTCATCTAATTGTGCTCTATTGTCAATGGCATCGTTTGCACTTTTGAGGAGAATAGTATTCAAAAATAGCAAATGCTGACAAATCAAAACAGACAAATAAGACCGTTGCATTTATATCCAAATATAGACACGCGAACATTATATCTGTCGAACGTCTGGCCAGCAAGTGACAGCAGACGAATGACTCAAGTGATGTACATGATGTATATAATTGTTTTCTGTAAAACAGAAGATCACTACGATATTATTGTGGACTAAATCGAAGAGAACTTCAATTTGATGATGATGGTGATGATAAGATGATGATGATGATGATGATAATGGCAATGATGATGATGATGATGATGATGATGATGATCGTCATTACCACCACCATTGTCATCATTAGGAAGTTAAGGGACAGCGAGTATATTATGCATCAAACTATTCAATGTGTAATTATGGCTGCAAAACTCATCGTGATGTTGCTTCCTTCGAAATGAGCATATATCTATTGTCAATGGCTTCTTTTGTCTTTTAGCGGTCGTCATGAACAGAATAATGCAAACTCATTTCCTTTTTTGAAAAGTACAATGAAAAACTCATTTCCTTTTATGGCCACTTTCTTCAACACTTCGGATGCAGAGCATGTGATTTGAAAGATGATAACTACGTCGTTAATTATAAGGTAGAGTCATTAAATGCCTATTATCCAGTTAAAACCGCCAAGTACGCCCTTATAATCTGAATTAACCACAATTTGATGCCAATCCATTCTGTTTAAGTGTTAAACAATTTACTGACTGAATGCCATGTTTAATGAGATAGGAATCAGGAGCAGTTTGGAAAAGTAATAATCAAGATTATTTTCCGCGTCACGTAAAGTTGGTCCCATTTTTCTCTGAAACACGGTCGTTTCTGCGTCAGTTTCAATTTAGAATTTGGGATTTGAGCTCCGCTATCCTCCGACTCCCCAATATCTACAGCCATCAGGGTTCTTGACTCCCTAATTGTCCCAAAACAGAGTGAGGCCAAGGCATTACGAGTATTCTCAATAACGTTTAACCATAGATTCTAGGGTCTATGATTCATTTGAAAAACCAACAAACAAAAAAAAATATCCAATCGAGATTGCAACCAAATCTGAACTCATACCTGTACCCAGTGTATGCGATACAAGATCCACTGGTGAAAAGTGTTTTGGGGATTTATTCCTATTAAGAAAAAAATCAAAAACGTCTCGATGCAAGTTTTGGGGTATTATTAAAGTTTGAAGACAAAGTTGTAATATTCACATCACTTACGCAAACACAATTGGACCATCAAACCTATACAGGCATAACGTTTAGTAGTTGTGATGATATTTTGAGATATACCATTGACCCTCGAGAGTTTTACTTGAAGGTCTATGGACATATACAAAATGTTTATCTAACAGTCTCGATTTATCGGCATTAATTATTTGTAATTTTAGTGATAAACAACAATTGAACATCTTAGTCTTGTAACAGTAGCCTTGTTGCCATGTATTCATCCACATGATAATCTTGAACGACAGTATCTCTGTAGTGAAGGCGTTATTTACCAAGTTGGCATTACCATTATAAAAAAATTGCAATAAGGGCCAGCGATAAAGGCATGAGTATACTATGTACTTATATTAAATGCTGACTAATCAAAACTGATAAATAAGACTACTGCATTTATCTCCAAATGTAGACACGTCAACAAATTTACCTGTCGAACTTCTGACAAGCCTGTGGCTCGATCGAGTTATGGGCATGCGTATTATTGATTGTTTTCTATATAAGTGAGGTCGGTTTTGCACAGGCAATCCCTCCATGGCATGCAATCAAGTAAACTATACTTGACTTTATTTTGACAACATATGGAAGAAACTGTAAGTACAGATTTCACAGAATATTTTGTTCGATACAGGCGAACACTTCTAGCATATTAAGCCTTGAATTGTAGCGTGTAGCGTTACTTTAGTTTCGCTACACTTTGGCACGCGTGTTCTCATTTGCATACAACTTCCCATCTCGCTTCTTAAATAAATGTGATAGTTTTTTTCCTGTAATAAGTTACAAAATCTACGGGCGATGAAATCATTTATCTGCTTGCTAATTCATAGATTTGGTTAAGTCTATTTTAGATTCGGCAGGTTCTGCAATGTCAGGCTGGGTTTTGCCACTTTTCGAAACAATTTTCTGTTTAGAAGGTACAGGTATTCGTAGATCGCCTAGTCTCAGAGACTGGAGGGCATAGACGTATATAGAAACAAGAAACCAAGATGACACACTAAATAGTCTTTTCAAGTCTAATGACGCGACAATTACAATTCCTTGAAAAGCACTTTAGTCAAAGGCATATAAAGGAAATCCCAAACACGAATTTGAAGGGTATTACCAAGGCTTATCAATGCACAAATTTCAACCAGAAATCGTGCAGCGTGTTCGTTAAAGGGAGGATTAACCGATTTTTGGAAAATTCAGCAAAATGCTTGTCACGTGACTATTACGCAAATGAGCGGGATTTCCCAATATCAGGGCTTTCAGAAAATATGTTCTTTATTTGGGTTTGGGACTTCTATAACTGAGAAAAAATAAAACTCTGAAATTTCTATAAGGTATGTAGCTACCTTGAGTTCCGTTTGTTAATGGCTCTTTCCTTCATTTTTTTCCAGATTGTTGACTTGCTGAACGCCCTCTACACTGCTTTCGATGACTGCATAGACAAATATGATGTTTACAAAGTTGAAACAATTGGTGACGCTTACATGGTGGCAAGCGGTGTACCTCACGTTAATGGAATCCGCCATGCTGGTGAGATAGCAACCCTATCTTTGGATTTACTAATATTAATTCAAGACTTCCGGATTCCTCACTTTCCGGATAAACGTATTCAACTAAGGATTGGGATTCATTCAGGTGCGGTTTGTTTCTTATCAGTGTTCGTCGTTTATGATTGCGTTTTTGTCGTTATATAATAAATTATTGAGAGTATCATGGCTCACCGATGCGTCAGAATCCGTGGCTTTCGTTGAACACATTAATAGCAAATACATTTTCCCAATCTGTAAACGCCTTGCTTGTGTATAGCGTAAGTCCATGGTCTTACATATTTATGGCGATACTGGATAATGGCGGCATGCCATTGCTTCGATAAACGGACAATTTTTCTCTTCTTGATGCATTATGTAATAAATAAATAAATAAATAAATAAATAAATAAATAAATAAATAAATAAATAAATAAATAAACAATGACAGTCCTTGCTCATAGAGTCAATTACTGTTCATACAGGTTCGTGCGTGGCTGGAGTGGTCGGCGCCAAAATGCCGCGATACTGTTTATTTGGCGATAGCGTAAACACCGCTTCCCGTATGGAATCAACAGGTAAACGTAAGTATTTAGACCGGGTCAAATTCAAGACTTCGCTTCTTCTCTATTGATTTATGTTTTCGAAAAATGTCTCAAAATCAGCAGAAAATACATGTATCATAATGATAAATCAAGCTCTATCACGTGTCATGCATCATAAAAAACATGTGTATGAATCACTAATTGTTGTTTAATATTCATCTAATCACAAATTATTTCATTATTGACTGGGAATTAAATCCATCCAAATTTTCAAGAAACATACTTGTTCTCATAGAGAATATACATAAGAGCCTTGAAATTTGTACGTAACTTCATTGTCAGGAAAATCAGGGAATATATATTCCCTCTAGGCTTGCCTTTAGAAAGATATTCTATGCATGCTATAAAAACTAATAGGATTGTTCTTTGAGCAGACCATTCCAGTGTAACGTAAAGATTTCTCAATTGCTTTGATCACTTGAGCTTTGATCAACAATAGCCATTAAAGATATGAACCTAGAACGCCTGTACTGGCCATGACGACGATGATGCGGCGGCTTGGTAATTGGTAGTCCTTCTGCTCTGCAAAATCTTAAATTCTTTAACAAAATAATACGGATGCCTCATATCATATCTGTCGCTGTAGAATGTATCAAGCATGCTGCAAACATATTGTATCGTTAAATAGTGAGATCCCAACTTTATGAGTGATTGTAGGTCAGGTATATTAGGTATTCCGTTTCGACAAATTTTAAATTTATCCAAAGTGGCATTATCTTTCTCGTAAATGTTTTTATGTACGTTATTTTAAAGTGGCACTCCCACTTGGTAACATTTTTAAAACACATTTTTTTAATGCCAACGGTCGATATTTGACGTGGCGACTGCGCGCGGATCGCGAGATATCGATAAAAACATGTCCTCAAAAAAGTAAAAGTTTGAATTCCGGTGGCCCACCTAAATTCAGCTTCCGAACATCGAACGTTCGGCACTTGGGCCGTTGTCAACTAAGCTATGGAGTACGAGTCTACGCTGACGCTGCTGTACGCCACAGTACCACTCGCGTCGGTGATCGGTCATGCCCCTTGGGAGAAAGCCGAGTCTTACTGACTCGGCAAAAAAACGGAAAACAAAGTTTGCTGATTCCACCAGAATTCGCATAGGTGACTGGCACAGTTACGTTTGGTTTATACATAGCGGCCGCCGCGTGGTATGCATAGACGCATACCACGCGGCGGCCGCTATGTATGTATCGAACCACGCGTAACTGTTTGGCAGACGACAAAATGTAGTCATCAGAGGCGGCTAATATTTTACACGTAAAAACTGATATCTATGTGGTATTGGTTAAAAATATAATACAACTGATTGAGAATAATGAAAACGACAAAAACTAAGGAGAAGTTTAAAAAAAACTTACCCGAGGTAAAGGCATAATGCTGTATATAAAGTCTTCGCAGTGGTAGGTAAATTAATTGCGTTGTTCGAACTTATTATGGACTCCCTATAGAACATCGTCAATCAGCACATTAACGAACCTTCGGGGGATTTCGGGTCATAATTAGAAATGATCGTAAAACTTCGGGATGTGGAAAATACGTTCGGGAAATGACATGTTTCTATCGATATCTCGCGATCCGCGCGCAGTCGCCAAGTCAAATATCGACCGTTGGCATTAAAAAGACATGTTTTAAAAATATTACCAAGTGGGAGTGCCTCTTTAATACAAACTATCGATATTTCATACTGCACTCAGGTTCAAATCGTGCGAAATCGAAATGAGTTCGAAATTCAGAAAAATGAACGTTCGTCAATATTACTTTTGTGAACTTAGCTTAGTTGGCGCATGGTATGGTACCTTGGGTCGTTTAGAAAATCGATACTAATCTCCGGAGCGCTTTCGATAAAATTCGAAAATGGTCGTGAACGTTAGACTCAAAGGGTTGAACACTGGAATCATACAATATTTCTCAATTTTGCTATTTCAATACATAATGCGGGGTCAAATATCGACCAATGACATTGAAATAAAATTTCTACAGACGTCACAAAAATAGTTTGTGAAGTAAAGATTAAGGAGGTTTTAAAGAACCATGCAAGTTACATCACATCGTGACAAAACTTAGTGTAATGAAAAAATCCTGATAAATGTAGAAAGAACAGAAAGATTCAGGAGTAGTCTAATAGGGACAACTAAGAAAGGGATTTCTAAAAGAACTAATTTAGCCCCAGAGGCAAAATACCATAAATTGCAATCGACTGAAATAGTTTACATAGAAATCTAACATGAACTGTAAATTCCAAAAAATGATATAGACAAAAAGTGAGTGCCATTGCAGTAAAATACAGTCATAAGAATAAAGATTAAAAGAATATTGATGAGAAGTACAATTTCATGATATTAACTAAATAGCGAGATCAGTTTGGTTTGCACAACGAAATCTATTCAGTCGATTTTGTCAACACAATAGAAGATACTCACCCAAGAAAGTTAAAAGATGCAGTTTCTGCGATCGATTTGTGTTTAATTCAGCTTTCTTTCTCATCACTCATTGAATTTTAATATTCTCTCTCTCTCTCTCTCTCTCTCTCTCTCTCTCTCTCTCTCTCTCTCTCCTCTCTCTTCCCTCTCTCTCTCTCTCTCTCTCAGCATTGCGAATTCACGTAAGCATCCACACAAAATATTGCCTAGATCTCCTCGGTGGATTCATTCTCGATCAACGCGGGGTCTTGGATATCAAGGTTAGTATACGCATTTGCGTAAAAATTTTGCGTAATATATCGCGTAAAAAAACATTTACGTACCGCAATGAAACGTCACATAATGGATCCAGGTGAAGACTAAGGGTACCATTGCACTGCAAAATTGCCCTGAAGGGAGCCAGTTCTTGACAGGATAGATTGAGTCGCATGTTACAGTCGTTGTTGCAAGAGGTGAAATTTTATTTAGGAGGTGTATGTGCACGGTTTCAGGATGGTCACCCCTTCGGCATTAACCTCCCGATAAGTTCCATTTGTACACCGATCATTTTAGATAGGATGAAGGTAGGGTCAGGATAAGCATACGGTAAGATATTCTAAAGACAGGATCTGGATATCATTACGATAGGATAGGTAGGGTCAGGGTAGGATCACCATGGTGTTAGAATAGGGTTTGGATAGGACATAGGATAGGGCTAGGACAGGTCAGCGTAGGGTTAGAGTTAGTGTCCAACGAGTAAATGATCAGGGGATAGGCTGCCTAGAAGTGCGTGTGAGCGCGCATAAATGGCCTTTTTAATATATTTTGTTTGTATTGCTTTGAGATAAGCTAAGTCCAACTTTCCTTACAACTTTACTATAACCTTCACAATAGACCTACCTTTTTCAAAGTAACCTGTCTGTATCTATATCGGGATTATTCCTCTGTTGAGTCGATAAGAGTACAATTTAGTATAAGTACAAAGTGTTCCAGTTACATTGTACTGGAAAGTGTGTTGCAACTGAGTTGTGCATATGCACTGCTCATGTTCATTTTGCTGATTGGTCCATTTTACATTTCCAGGAAAAGGAAGGATGAAGACGTTCTGGTTGACCGGAAAACAGCAGGAGGAGACCATTATCACGAGTGGTAAATCGGTTGTCGTAGGGGGCAACGATCCCATCACAGTCACTGATGTTTTGTGCTAACTTATGTACCACTCTATGGTTAGCCACTGCCAAGTGTAGAATTCCTCCCTTCTGACAACCCACTTCTCACTTTTGCAGAAACAGGAAGTGTGAGAGGGAAACAAAATGAACATAGCCCTTTTGGTGGTATATTCGACTACCAACAGTGAATATTTTAGTTAGCATGCACTTTAGAACCTCCTTCATTATAACCATACCCTATGGAGGTGATCTCTCTTTATCAACACGTTGATACAGATAGAAGACCATTAACAAAAAATATACATTTTATTACATTGTAAATATTCTTATACCCAACTCTCCGACTGAACTAAAATCACAGGACTTAATAATGTATATACGATCTCAGTATATCATGGTATATGGATGCGTATGTTTGCGATCTACAGATCCATATACTAATACAAAGTGATATTCTAGAGGTGTACAAACAATACCAAGTGTACATCTTCGTATTCAGATCATCGCTATATATATTGGTCTACAACTGTGCATATCTCTGCACACTGACAGTATACAAATGTGTATACTTAGCGTAGATCTGCGAAATACTGACGTATTATACTGAAGTATACAAGGCAATCGAGGCTTCATTATTGGACAGCGATCAGAGGTCATGAGGTCGATTATCTGGGCAGCAGCCGCCAGGCCGTTGGCCAGTTTCTTGGTCGGCAGCCCTGAGGTTTGAGCCTAAGTTGACAAGAGGATGTACACGTAAAGTAGAGAAATTATTCAAAAGCTTTATTTCACTCTGCTTCACCATTGTTCATGAGCAGTAATAATTGTACGTCTTCAGCGCATGCGTTTTGCTGGTCCTTCCAGTTCTTAACTTCTTCAGTTGAATATACAGGAAGCATTACGGCCAGCAAATAAAATCCATCTGCAGCCGACGGGTTATTATTATATAAGACACTGCAAGAACATACCGTTTGAAACGTTAGCTCGTCGTTCGTAGTGGCCTCTGCAAATTCTGCATTGGGAATCGCTTTGCCACATGACTGGTAAATATCGATGATTTCACAGACTCGACATGGCAAGATGAATGCGCCGAAGGGAATCACAGCGGTCGAAGAAATCACCACACTGTATGCCACGCTATTTACCAGATAATTGTCATTGACAACACAGAATCAGCCTGACAAAATAAATGTGGTGAAGGGAAATTCCAAGGAAGAATACTTATAAGCTAACAAACATTACATAGTCACTGTTGACTGCACTAGTGCGGGTTGAACGGGGGGGGGGGGCATCTTGGGCAAAGGTTAGGGTACAGGACTCACTATCGGAGGATGGTGAGTTCGAGACATGGTAGGGCCAGTGTAACGGAGTCACTGTCGAAGGATGGTGACTTTGAGACTCCGGCACGGTGTTGTGCCCTTGAGCAAGGCACTTTACTCCTTATTGCTCCATTGGATAGTCGGTAATGGGTAACTCATCCTGTAATTATGCGTTCATCCGTTGGATGTTGGATTGGAAGGCTCAGGAGCATTAACTAGAACAATAACAGTCAAGTTTGCATAAACTATCTTAGCAATAATCTGTCGTATTTAGTTGCCGACATTCTCCTAGCCATACTTTTTCTAAGCTACAGCTTTATATTTTAGTTACGAAGGTCGAACGTATTGCTACAACAGTTGTAGATGTGAAATCACAAATGTACTGTGCTATACTAGTGTCTTGCATATGGACAACACAAAACGAGAGTGTTTAAACTCATTGAAATGTAGAAGATACGGTTGAGTAGAACACATACAAACACTGTGCCTCGCCGACCAGTATCGAATCAGTTCAACAAAAACCGATTATATCATTATGTACACCTATCCATCTGCGGCCCGCATAATTGATTCCGACATATCCGATCAAATCTGTCGGACACCTGAACAACCAGCTGTAAACATGGATGGTACAATGAATAACCCCAATAAGTCACCAAGAAAAGCAGACTTCGTCGCAGAAACAGACAGCATTCGAGAACAATATCCGGTACGTGATAAAAGGACCACTAACATTACCACTATATTCATCTTCTAGAAGCCACTGTAACCCCAGCAGCAGTGCATCTGATTCATCAGTTGTGAAAAAAGTTTTATCTCAAGAGTAGTGGTTCGGTCAGTCTTCTAGATTACGTCACAAGGAAACGAGCAGGAAGAAGGATGACAAAACGTTTAACTTCAACACCTTGTAACGTATCTATATCAACATCACGAAAGATCAACGCCAGTGTCACAAAGTGTGTCGTTAGAAGACCATTCAAAAGTAAGCAAAGCTAAAGCTGAGAAGAAGAAAAAGAGGAGCAAGAAGAAGAAGATATAAAGAAACGAAAGAAAATAGTTTGTATTCCAGAGACACGTGCATCTGGTAACGATCTCACTTTGGTATGAACGTCAATATTGTCTTTTCTAACGGCACCTCAAACATTCGAGGTGCAGCCTTAGTCTAGTGCTCATTTCGAATTGCAACAATGTTTGTTGACAGTTATTCTAGTGATTGAAGTGACGACAGTAGTTTTATTTTGATAATTTGTAAACTAGATACAGCGTGTATTTATGCACCAAATAACGTTATCAGGCTGTAATTTTTACGCCTTGTTGCCAGTTTTTGTTTGCTCTACCTTTGCATTTGTAACTTCTACTTGTTGAAATTATCTTGTCGACAATTATTAAGCGGACGCGACTGCACATGGATGCCGTAAAGTTGTATTTGATGAAGTGTGTAATGGACTCGGCAATGGTACAAACCATCAGCGGCCTAGACCGGCAACATTCTGCGTTTACACATAAATTAGCTTCATATAGACAAAAATAAGAAGGCGTTCGTCAAAATGTAAAATACTTTACAGGAAATAAACTATCATTGGCCAAAAAAGAAAGAAAATACGTGATTGGATGACATATCAAATCTTATATTGGATGTAATTCTAAGCATTACTTACTCTTCCTCAATCATGTGACGACAAGCCACACTTATTCGTATTTATGATATCCTTTTGAAGGTGATGCCAAAATCTAAAACAATAGCATTGTTAAGTTCATCTGATACGCAGTTACATTATGACGCATTGTGGTGACAAAAAATGTCACAAATGTATATGGACATTGTGCAACCTTGTCTATAGTGTCAATTTAATTGAAGTACCAGTTCCACTGTAATGGCAATAAAGTTCTTTTGTTTGTTGTTAATGAACCGTTAACTTGTCGTTTTCACCATTTATTTTAAAGTGGAAGACCGGTATACCTGTATAGTATTGTATTCAACGCACCAGTCGATATACTTCCGTTAAACAAAAGGAAGTAATAACGTTTACCACAGAGGGACCATGAAAGTCTTTTGACACAGTACTGATTCATAAAAGTTAAAATATTAAATTTGTAAACATACGAACTTGAACCAATTTTGTCGTAAAAATACAACCTTAAGACTCCCCTTCTTCAAAGAAACAGTCCCAATTAAAAACAACCATAACACAACTGTTTAATTTTGAATAGCACATTTCGAGTTTCCTGTTCGTTGTTTAAAAAACTATCATGTGACAATGAACCTATCAGAATGCTCCATTCGGAAGTCGTTATTTATTCATGAGGCCTTCTGACGATCATACTGCGAATCTCAATAGTGGGAGAGCACTGAAGCACAGGGAAATCGTGGTTAAACTCCATAGAAAAAAGAACTGAGTTTATAAAAATTATGCTTTAATTATAACGCTAGAAATACGTGATAGAAATTCATTACGAGGCAGCGACTTTTTATACAAAGCCTCACGTCCTTCGACTTTGTTCATCGAGAATCGCCAACTTGAGACGAAGGCTGTATCATTTTCGTCTGAGAAATTCAAATCAAAACGCCCAAAATTGTCTCTTAAATGCTGTGAGAGCCCATGCCAACGCCAGCTGGTAAACTGCATTTGGTATGATACATCTTGTCATTACGCTTACGGACTTCCAAAGAGAAATACTGCTGTCAAAAGTTTAGTTCGGAGGCACCCACCTCACTGGAATCATAGGAACTCTATATTGTAAAACTGAAACACCTCGAGAAATTTTGTTTTCAGCCCAATCTTTCTAACGTCAGCAGCCCATGTTTTGCAACTGTGTTGTTTTTTGTACATTTGTTTCGCGAATATCTGAACAGTCACTTTCGTTTTCAATCACATGAACAAAGGCGCCGAAGGCTTTTTGTGTCAACTTTTGTTCCTTTGTTTTAATACCAGTATTACAAGTTTCGACTATAGACCGAGACTGGAAAATTGCTCTTGGAGCATTCATTCATTGGTAGACGAGCATTATTAAATAACGCTAATGATGATGTACAGTATAACAAGCACAGGTAAACACGCAACTTTTGTAAATAATTAAATCACGAAATCTTTAATACGAAATCTCAGGTGTCATGGTAACAAGGGTAAATCACAAGAAATACACAAATATCGTCTTAATTGCCTTTAGACGTCAATGATAATGTTAGTGATGTGAATAAAAAACAAAGTCATTTTGCAAACAAACCATACCACAGCCATATAACTATATTTGCGCTATATATAATTTACCTATCACTACACTTCTTCGTACACGTTATTAATTACAAAAGTGTCCTTTTCATTGTGGACGACACTATATTCTCTTTGAAGAGAAAGGTTCTTATGTATAGGGGGTGCTGATTCTCCCTAAGTAATAGCTGAATACTCTGAAAAAGTATCTGACTGCCATTGTAGGACTTGTGGTTTTCATCCTGCAGCTTTTTTCCTCCGGTTCGATACGCGACTACCTTCGAAAGGTGAACAGCACATCTGCAGATGTAGAGTCTAGAGTACTTTATAATTCATAGGACAACATTATTGTCAAAGGCGTTTCAATTTCTTGCACGGAGATAAACAGAGATGTCCAGCGATCTTCTTGAAACGTCATGTTTGGGAAGCGGACCTGAAAATTGTGATAAGACATATTCCACGAAATGAAGAGAAAAAATTCCCGGGCAATCGCTACTGTCGATATTTGCCTTTTCAATTTCACCACGTAGTTTTCTGAACTGATCCCAGACTTCCGGATTGTATAGACAAACGACACCACCCCGCCGCGCGTTCTCTGACTCACCTGAGAAAATAATGAATAAAAGAATTTGAAGAAGATTTGTTTTTTGTTTGTATGAGTTAAGAACGTGTAATAAAATATATCCCAAACCATGTTGACATGGATCGTAACTGTTCTCAGCATGTCTTGTATAAGATTTTGAAAAGATTTATACAATTTAGTATAGTTCTACTAAATTTGGGTCATAATTTTTTGCCACAAAACTTGTGCCTTATTATGCAAGCTATTAATACCAAATGGGGCAACGTATCATGATCCTAAACTTTACGTTTTGTATAAAATGGATGAACTTCTGTATTAACATCTCCCAGATGTATCAAAATAATAATGGCTCGATTTGCATATACAGCAAATTCTCCAATTGGATCCCGGCAGCTGGTCACCTAACGAAGGCATCGCAGTCAAAACCGCTCGGTTAGATCTCAACCAATAGAAACAGGAGTGGCACGCCTTATCAAGGGAGATAGAAGTATGCAAGCCACACCTTTTTATTTATAATGTTACTTGCACAACTATTATCATTTTCAGGATAAAGTGCAAAACATTGAGCGGAATTTATATTTGTAAGATATGTAACGTCATTTCGGATGTTCTCTAGAATATGCAAATCGATAATATGAGGTTATTACGAAAATACCGCAAAGGATGCACGAGGATATTGGCGCAGCGTATCGCGGAGAGCGATGCGCGGCGCCAATGTCCGAATGCATCCTTTGCGGTATTTTCGTAATAACCTTATTATTATACATCTTACATTCCTGACTGGGGCATCAAATTGTCAGAGTAATGACCGTTTTCGTGCAATGTCAACAATTTTCTTCATATTATAGCGCAAGCGTGGAACGCTATCTCGGACGCGCTTCCTGATAGTGTGTGCACTGCATACGTATGTACCATAGACAGTAGAGGGGGGAACTGTCTATGTATGTATAGAGCGCGTGAGACATGTTCTGGCACTCGTCCAATGAGTCCCTTGAAACCGTTCATCAGTGAACGCGTAGTTACAGCTGCAGGTGATGGGGCGCCTTGAAACCATACGTGTTACGGAACGGGCGTTCCGTACGGCTGTTTTAGCGCACGCAAAATTATATTGTTCTCGATGGTAGATGTATAATAATAAGATAATATGCCTAGGTTTCAACATTTTGTTTGAATCATCAAAATTTCTGTAACAGTTCAACTGTTGTGATGCCACTTCTTACTCGATAATGTGATCATCAGTCGTGCAGGACACATCTCTTGCAAGGGTTAAAGGTCAAAGTTTGTGCATGACTATACAATTTTAATTAACTTTCGTCGAGAACTTGTTGATACCAAATCTGTTGGTCACGTTTACACATACATAATACACGAGGTCGAATACATATTAGGAGTGCCAAGAATAAATAAATGAAAATATGAACATTGCAGTCGTTTTGTTTATGGCATATTTGCAAAAACATAATTATGAAGCTCTCGAACTTGAATCGTTTACACTTGACTGATCAAGCATGCTGTAACCCAGCAGTTTTAGTTGTTTGTGTTTACAAACGCTAATAAACCTTGTCCAACAAGTCCTCTCTCGTCTAAACATTATCTGCTGTGCTTGACGTGAGTCATACCTGCAGCATATACAACGACGTTGACGTAAATAATTGTGTTACAGTATCAGAATGAAATCTTCTGTATAAATTGTACTGATTTTAACGCTTTGAGTGAAA